>NC_080584.1:9959419-10259570 GCF_029962835.1 Magnolia sinica | reverse complement strand
ACCAGAAATCAGACCGATCCAAGACTCAAGTGGGCATGAGCCACAACATGGAACAGTTGGGATGGTGACAACCACCATTAAAAACCTTCCAGATCATATGTGGGGTCCATTGTGTTCTTTATATTCCACCTAATCCACTAAAAAATGCATCCGATCGGGAATGGACCCGGAAAACTCAAGCCATTACAAAACTCAAGTGAGCCATGATTCATGATTTTATAGGTTATAGGCATGATTTTACATGTTGCAATTGGAGTGGTCCCCTAGAAAACCAATGTGAGTCCTAATCCATTGAACATGTGGATGTGGCAGGGATGATCTTATCTGTAGATCATGATTACCAAGGGTCCTTAGAGCTCTACTAATAAGAGCTTATTTGCTTATTCAAAAAAGAAAAAAGCTCTTATTTTGAAAACAGGCTGTTTGGTAAAACTCTAATTTTACCACTTATTTTTTTGAAAGGTCACTTATTTTTTTAAGAGCTTATTTGACTTAAGCAGGTAGACATTTTTTGTTAATTTTTGAACGAGTTTATCCTTTAAGACCCTATCATATGTTTTCTCCAAGTCAACAAAGATCATGTGCAGATCCTTCCTCCTCTCCCTATAATTCTCCATCAATTGTCTGAGTATGAAAATAGTTTTAGCGGTAGACCTCCCAGGCATGAAACCAAACTAAGTTTCTAATGCATTTCTCTCGTCCCTTCATCTTTGCTCAATCTCTCCCGCAGTTAGATAGCATGGCTCATAAGTTTAATCCCACGACAGTTAGTGCAGTTCTATCTTTTTTAGAGGTAAGTGCACTTTTATGTCACCTTTATTCTTATAAATAGGTACCATTGTACCATTTCTCCATTTATTTGGCATTTTCTTCGGTCTAATGATTTTGTTGAATACTTTGTCAGCCAAAATAACCCATCATCTCCCATATACTTCCAAAACCTCTATTGAATATTGATATACCATATGGTCCAAGGGCCTTTCCTGTTTTCATCTTTCATAAAGCTTCTTCACTTTAAATATCATAATCCTACAACAGTATCTATGGTCACCAATGTCATTTGAGTTTATGGTTCCTTCTATTCCTATGCTCTCATAATGGTCATCATTTAACAAGTCCTGAAAATAGCTTCTCCACCTTTCATTGATCTCATTGTCCATTACTAGCATCCTTTGGTTATCACTCTTAATGAATCTAACATGATCTAGGTCCCCTACCTTTCCTCTCTCATTTTTTCAAGTTTGAAGACATCATTCACACCTTCTCTTGTCCTCAATCTATTGTAAAGATCGTAATATGCCTTAAACTTGGCCTCATTATTTTTTTACCAATCTTTTTGGCATTTTTATATTGTCCAAAATTTTCATCATTTCTAGTTTCTTTCCTTGCTTTGAAACATATGTTTCTCGTGAATAGTTTTTGGTACATTGTCATTCCACCACCAAGTTTCCTTGCATGATTGGCCTTTCTATCTAGATACTCCTAAAAATTCTTTTGCCACTTCCCTAATGTACTCAACTATCTCATTCCATATAAAACTTCATCCTCAACATACCACTTTCTTTCTTCCATGAATTTATTTATAAATAACATTTTTTTCTATCCTCTTGAACTCCACCACTCAATTTTTGACACCTGTTATTTTCACTTTCTTTCATCTCTTAATGCAAACATCCATAACCTCTGCTACAGAGTCAAACTATCTCTTGGTATGCCCTCACAATGTCTAAATATTAATCATTCTATTTTCCTAATTAGAAGTAAATTTACATGGCTTGTGTATGATCCACTTTTTAAAGTTATTAAATGTTCAAATCTCTTTTTAAAGTATGTGTTTGATAGAGCTAGATTTTATGCCTTAACGAAATCAAGGACAACAACCTCTATCTCCTTTCTTATGCCAAAACCATCTCCTCCATGTATGCTCTTCTATCCTCTAATTTCTTTTTCCCACATGACCATTTAAGTCTCCCACAAATATCCTATCTCCGTTTGGAATTTCTTGCATTAGTCCATTCTTATCCACCTAGAATTTTCTTAATTCTATCCTCTAACCCTACTTGTTGCACCTATTTACTAGTAACATGGATTATGTCCTCTCCTAACATAAATTTTATTAATAAAATCCTGTCACTTATTCTCTTAACATCTACAACTTTATCCTTTAAAAAATTATCTACCACCATCCCTCCCCCATTTTTATCAGTCCATGATTCCTTTCCTGTATACCAAGGTTTATGTTGTTGATGTCTTAAAATCTGAAAATCAATAGGTCTGTCGATGAAGCTCGATGCTATCGAGTAGACTTCCGTGCCATCGGAAAAATCCGAAAAATCCATGTTTTATCGCTGGAACGTTTTGATGTTTAGTTTGATGACATCAAAGATGTTCGATGCCTTCGATAGTCTATCGATGCCATTGAAGTGCCATCAAATGATCGCGCAGAGTTACACAGAGTTGCGTAAGTGCGGGATTTGTTTCCTATTTCTATTGTGATTCTCATAAAGGTTGTATATATGGGTGAAATTAGAGTTGGGCATCGAACCGAGTCGGATCGGATTTGGTCCAACTCGACCAGGTTCGAAATTTGTAGGTCCCGACCCGAACTCGATCCGATTTGGGACCGGATCCGGGTCATTTTACTCAAACAGATCCGAACTCGTGGTGGCCTGAATCGATCCAAGTCCGACTCGGTCAAGAAAACCGAGTCGGATCGGATTGAGTAAGGTTCGGATAAAAAACTGATGGACGGTGTGGATAAACCAAAAAAAGTTCAAGATGGGCCCCACATAATTTACTCCGTAGGAAAAAAACGGACAGTCAGCTTCTTGAAGAAGCTTTACACCACAGACAGATAGCTTCTTGAAGAAGCTTTACACCACACACAGATAGCTTCTTGAAGAAGCTTTGTAACTCCCAAGCGGCTAGTAGTCGGTGTTCTGTGGGGCCCACCATGATGTATGTGTGTCATCCATGCCGTCCATCTATTTTTATATATCATTTTATGATATGAAAAAAAAAATGAAGTATATCTCAATCTTAAGTGGACCACATTACAGGAAACAGTGTTGAATGAATTTTGACCATTAAAAACGTTTTGGGGGCAATAAAAGTTTTGGATCAAGCTTATATTTATTGTTTCCCTTCATCTGGGTCTTTATGACCAAATCAACCGATTGGATTTCAAATAAACAGTACAGTGGGCCTTCGGAGGATTTTAATGGTGAATATCCATTCATTATTGTTTTGCTGTGGTGTGGCCCACCTAAGATTTATATCCCTATACTTTTTTTATCAAGCCCTAAAATGATCTGTAAAAATGGATGAATGGAATGGATGAAACACGTACATCATGGTGGGGCCCACAGAGCACCGACCATCAGCCACGAGGGGGTGTAGCTGATCCGTCTCCCTCCAAGTACAGCTAGCACCAGCTAGCTAGCTCATCTAGGTACGTGTCGTGCGAAGATGAGCACTGACGCTCCTCGAGCTCCAAGTTGTACGAACGGTTCAAAGGAGATCCACGTTACATGGCCCCACAGTGACCTATTTACTATATCTACACCGTTCATCTATTTTTAGAGATCATTTTAGAGCATTATCCAAAAAATGAATCATATCCAAAGATCATCTGGACCACACCATCAATAGCAGCGGAGATAATGATTTTCACCGTTAAAAAATTCGTAAGGCCCACCATAACGTTTATTTTACATCCAATCTGTTCATAAGGTCACAAGTACCTGACAAAACAGATAATTGCATAAAGTCACAAGTACATGATTGAAGAGGAAAAACAAATTTCATATTGATCCAAAACTTGACCCTAAAAAGGGTTTCAATGGTAGACGTTCAATCTCCCTCTAGTTTTTGCAGTGTGGTCCAGTTGATGGTTAGATCTGTCTTATTTTTTGTCTCAAGCCTTAAAATGAGCTCGCCAACTGGATGGACGGTTTGGATATAACACATACCTCGTGATCAGACCCACAAAACTTGCTAACGTTACCTAAGTCCATCCGCTTCGTACACCGATCAAGCTGCGACTCTCTTTCTCTTTCCCTCTTTCTCTCTTCCGAACACAAGTATGATTCATTTCTCAGTATATCTCTCTCCAGCAGATAAATGCAAGCTCCGAAACCTTCTTCTCACCTTCTTCTTCAACAGAAATAGAGAAGCAGATATGAAGAGAGAATCACAGATATAGAAAGATGGAGAGAGATAGAGAGATAGGGACGGGCTCAAGTGTATATTGGGCGGGATTTTTTGGCGCCGAATCATAAAGCCTAGGCGGTAAAAGTAAAAAAGAAAAAAAAAAAAACACACACACACACACACACACACACACACACAAATATATGCGGTCCGGATCGGGTCGGTTTGAAACAGGGCCTATCCGGATTCGACCCGAAAATAATTCGGATTTGGATTACGCTACCCAATCCTGACCATCGGATCTGTTTGAATCAGGTCTGATCGGGCCGGATCCACCGGTTCGGGTATCAAATGCCCAGCTCTAGGTGAAATCGAGAATATGAGGTATCTCAGGGATTTCCAATTCGTTCTAAGGTTTCAAGGGCATAGCTTAGGGTGATTCGAGGCTTGTTTGAATCGGGTAATCTCTCTCTTGTACTTTGGTGGTTTTTTTTTTTCCACGTTAAATTCAAAGTGTTTGTGATTGGACTTGATTGTGCGACTAGAATACTTTGCTTGATTCATCTCTGTGTGCTTATGCGGTCCTCCAATAGTTTATATACATAAAAAATTCTCTAATTTTGGTTCCTTTCCAATTGTCTCCTAAACACAAGCTATGCTCACTCTCCTTCATTTCATTATATCCACCACCCCGTACTTAGTCAATATTTCTAGATTTCATGGGAAGAAGAATCCTATTCTCACGGACTAGCTTTTTACCTATGTGCATCCAGAATGGTGTAGAAACCCTTGCATACTTCCATATGATGAATGGATTGGATATCATTAAAACATCACAACGGAACGCACACGTTTATTTGTACGTTAAGCATAATGTAGAAACGTTTGTATTTGATTCAAACTCAAGTTAAAAATCATATGCTAGGATCAACATGAAAATGACATGAATAAAAAGGGTGTTCGGCCCTTACAAGTTACGAAGTGAAGTCAAATTGAAGAGAGAACTTGGAATTACACCGGTTAAATTGTTGAAGCTCAAATCCCTGAAAATGTAAAACAAAGAAATAATTTAACAACAGAAAAAACATAATACAAATGGACTGATAGCACTTTAAGCAAGCAGTTGACCACCAACTAGGGATATTAACGGACCAAGATAGCTCGTTGAAAGTTTTTGGGTCCAACTGGACTTGGTTCTCATTTTTAGGCCAATGGATTGGGCCTGGGCCTATTTTCAGGACCAAAGAATAAATGGATTGGGCCCACTCCCATAATATACAGCTCTTTTTGTTCTGGCTCAGTCTCAATCCATACCCAGGCCAGTTGATGGCTTTAATGCTAATCACTGAGCAAATATAGGGGATTGTGATGTGAACAACTCACAGGTGCATTAATGATCGATACTCTCCAATGTTAGATGGAATTGTATCCGAAATCCTATTATTTCTCAAGATTCTGCACAAAAAACACAGAATTCAATTGTATCAGAACAACAACAAAATCAAGAACAACAGCAACAACAACTGCAGCAGCTGCAGCAGCAACAACAACAAACAAAAACAAATATAGATTGGTACCCTGATCACTCACAAGGTAGTTAAGTTCTTCATGTTACTAATAAATGCCAAGGATGTGGACCCATTCTTTATGTCGCTAATTCGCCTATATGATCATCAGATAGTCAATTAAACAACAACATTAAAGAAAAATTAATTCAATAGAAATAACTAAGCAATGTGAATACTCACAGATCGGTTAGGGATGTTAAATTCGAAAAACTCGATGGTATTGGACCTTGAAAAGCATTGCCTTGAAATCTCCTACATTAGCATTCACAAGTTAAAATTCTCTACAATGATCAAATGGGCCAGTCGCAGGAGGCCAAGTTATCTCATGGTTCGAAATATTATCCGATATTGAGTCGACACTCTGGCTCGATATCAGTGATAACAGAACGAGGGTCCTTACTCTTGCTCTGGTGGTAGACTCTCAGGAGTTTCAACTCCCGGTCAAGGGTTCGAGTACCCATAGGTGGTGAAATTCCACTAGCGTGAGAGTGTAGGGTGTGTGGGGGTGTGTAAAAAAAAAAAAAGTGATAACAGAACGAGCCAGTGGGTTGAGTCACACTCCAAAACCTGACCAAGAAAGAACAGGTTGGAGCAAGTTGTACTCATTTCAGTCTCTGGGTAAGTTGCATTCATGGTCTGGTAAATAAAATGGCCGAAGCCAGACCCAGTCTGACAATGTATCTATTATGAATATCTAGTAAAAAAAAATGGGCCATGGCCAGGCCGAACTTTCAAGACCGCATAATAGATGGGCCCAAACCTGATAATAATGTTCAGGCCCGATATATAAGCAGTTTGACAGCAGTCTTAAGACAGAGAATAGAAAAGATTAAATTGAGAGAGGAAAAAGTAAATCTCGTTGTATTAACTTACAGAACTTTAAGCTTAGTCCAATTCCCTATGAAGTTAGGTATCGAGCCATTGAACGCATTATCAGAGGCCCACCTGAGAATACAACATGCTTTACAATGTGAAAAATTCAAAGATAATTTCATTGCTTAGAAGCAAATCAAAAGTGTGTGTGTGTGTGTGTGTGTGTCTGAGAGAGAGAGAGAGAGAGAGAGAGAGAGAGAGAGAGTGTGTTACACTGTCTGCAAGTTTACTAGATTGGAAAATGTTGAAGGAATCGGACCGCTGACGCCGGCACTGTCTATGTAACTGTCCAAGTAAAAGAGTTAGTGATCAGATGGTGAGGCCCACTAATGCGGGGGCATTTTCACACCGGGCTCAAGTGGGGTAGCCTGTGGGATGCAGGGGCACACTCGGGGTGGGTGGCCCGCATAACCCATAGATTTGGGGCCCACGAGGGGGCAGAACCCATGGATTTGGGCTCACGAGGAGGGTTCAGCCGAGAACCTAACCCATGGACTTGGGGCCTGGGCTATGAGATAAAGGGATTAATTCGTCATGCTCTAATAGTTTGAGCTTTTAGAGCAAGTGGTTAATTGTCCTGCATCAAATTGATATCAAAGCGGAAGGTCTATTGTTCAAGACTCTAAGAGCGGTTAATTGCCTTGCATCACCCAGCAATAGTAATCTAGTTTGATCACTGAAAAATCATGATCTGTCTGCGATCATTCTGCTGCACGCCATTCCTTTTTGGGAATCATGATTCCCAGACACTAGATATGGCATTGACGCAGCAATCAAATATAAAGGGTGGGCCATGGAAGTGTCATGCTGTAAACTGGTTATCAGTCCATGCACAATGAAACAAAACAGCTTGCATGGATTCAATCTGTGGGCCGCTAGCACAAAACACCAATGTTGAATTACAGTGTGAGATGCATGATAAAGATCAGATGATTACTGGCCATTCATTAGGTGGGCCATGGTGTGCTGAACAAGTAGACGGTTTAAAAAAAACTTGCTTCAGCTGGCTGTAAACACTTTACACCATGACCCATATGATGAGTGGAGCAACCTGATTGTCAGGCCTGCTGATCTGAAGTGGGTGACCGACCTGATGGATGGCTAGCATTTATACTTTGTGTAGATGGGCTGGCTATCAAAGATATGATTAATAACTTACAGTTGTTCCAGAGTTGCCAAATTCCCCAACTCTGCAGGGAGTGGCCCATTGAAACTATTTGAACTGAAGGACCTGCAACAGAATCCAAACCAAAATAATTCAAGTAAAATCATAAATTCAATATCCAACGACTAGAAAAATGCCACATAGACACATGGCGATTAGTCAAGTACCCACCTGCAAGGGCGTTTTGGGGATATCAGGAAGTGGGTAATCAGTTCTAGTCGGGTTCGGGTTGGGTCCATGTGATGAACCAGTTAAAGTCAGGCGTCCATGTGATGAACCAGTTAAAGTCAGGCAAGGTCAGGTCAGGTAGGGTGCAGTTAGTTTTAATAGTAGGGTCATATATTTAATATTTGTTAATTATTCCAGTAAAACAAATGAAGTTTCGTAAGCCACACACATGTAGAAAGCCTGTTTACACACCACACCCTTGTCGAAATGGCGCATGTGTGCAATCTAATCCATCCATTGGATGGGCTCAATCATGTATATGCGCTTATTTTGTCCCAAACACAACTTGAAATGAAGATCCAAAGACCTGGAAGATACCCAATTGGAACCTAGTCCAGGTTTTCAAGAACCAGACCCTGACTGGAAAGGATCCGGACCGGGCTTGACCTTAACCAAGTTAGCCTGGGTACGGGTACTATAGAACCCGACCCATTGACAGGCCTATCAGATCATTGAAGAACTCCTTGCTGTAATCAGAGCCAAAATTCATCTTAAATTAATTGAAAATTACATAATTAATTTAATTATGGATTAAGGAATTAAGGATATCTTACAATACTACAATATTTCGAAGGTTTCCGAGTTCTTTTGGGATGGTGCCGGACAACGCGTTGATACCAAATGTCCTAAAAAAAAATCAATGTAAATGTTAATGGTATGGATCTCCAAATGAATGAATTAGAAATGAGTTTGCTTTGATAAGATTTGGGCCCACGCATCAATGGGCCCCACATGTTGAGATGGTTGGAACTTTGGGGGCCCTTTCTTGACGGGCATGACCTGATAATTGCACTGAAAGGATGATCCTGACCATTTTGCAGAGAAGAACATTGGCAATTGAAAATTGCCCTTTCAATGGTCCATATCCATTCATCAATATTGACAGCCCAGAATTATCTATTCAGCGTCACTTGCAGATTTTGGCCCATCCATGACAGTGTGAAGAAGAGGGACCATTCTGATTATCCATCCACCTTATGGACCACACTGTGGACAGTCCATGGTCCAAAAGATTACATCCATTAAAACTGACCAATGGCATTGATGACCTTCAAATGGAAATTTAAAATAGACTCTGAACTGTCCATTTGGTTCAGTCCACACTTTGTTCACCACTCTGAAAAACCCATATCAATCCAATGCTCCAAAGCATCCTTGATTGGACCTCTCCTCTGAGAACAATCTTGTCCATCCATTTTTGCATGCCACTGACTTTACAGTTTGGATAATGTGATCAGTACGATTTTTCAAGGAAGCCTATGAAGAGGGGACTCGATTGAATGGACAGTCTAGATACGTGATGTGGATGCCATCTACTCCAAATGCAACTAGGTGCATGGAAACGTTTCCATACACTTAGCTCACTAGATCATTTCTCTAAAAATAAAAATGGTCATCCAACAACATACAATGATTAAAAGTCATAGCTAGCATTGTTCAATGGTGTAATTTTGTACCAATGGCCCATCCATGGTAGTGGCCACCAGATGGACAGTCTAGATGTAATGGCTGTACAACCACATGTAGAGTGGTTTTGAGCATCATCCCCAACAACAAATCATCATGAATATCATAGCCAACAAATACATCATGATCATGGCCAAACTAATTTTAACTACATGTTAGAAGCTGTCATGTAACTTACAGGTATTGCATGGCTGTTAAATTGCCGATAAATGAAGGCAAGGGACCAGTGAAGTAATTTTGACCCAAATTCCTGCAAATAAAGACCAAACATTAAGTATTGAAGCAGATGGGCTACACATATCAAGTGGTCCCAACTTCCCATTAGGATGGCCCACACAGATGGGCTATCATCCTGACCATGCAAAATAAAGGACTCCAGCATGGTAGTTAACATGTTTTGCTTTTAACTACCCCTAGTGGCTTCAGATCGAACGGTCTTGATCGTGAAATTGGCACACTTCCTCATAGCAACCCACCTGATGAATGTTTCAGATTGCGCGCCTCGCTTGTTACATTGCTTCTCTGAAACAATGGCCCAAACTTGGCCTGAGCCTATGAGCCCAAGCCCATATCATTTATTTTATGGGCATAGACCGTAGAATCCGATAGCTTTTCCTAGGCCTGGCCCATAACACCATTAACGGGCAAATGTCCAGTTCAGATCGGGCATCAACGATTCAACATAAATAATTGCTAAGAGAATTGATCACCGACGGTCGGGCCATGCAAGTGGTGGGCCCCATGATGAAGATAACTTGTCTAGAAAAGTAGGCCGATCCGCACACTGGGTGGGCCATATGTGTACACTGAGTCAGACCATTGCCCATCTTTTGATTTCAATGGTGTATGCGACTTGCTAAGTAGAGCAGCCTGCTGGATGAGCAGATTGGCTGGATTTCCACGCCATATGATCTTCATGGTGGGACCCAACGTTTACATGATATCCAACACAAATGACACACTTCAGCTGCAGGTGATGAGTTCTGTATTATTAAATTGCGCCTGTGCAGAGTCTGTTTATTTGTTGGGCCTGAAGTATACCCAAGTTTGCAGGCTCAAAAGTTATACCCAAGCCCAGCCCACAATAAGACAGGCCCAAATACCAGATGGGCCAAGTCAATTGAAATTCTCATATGCCCAAACTACCCCCATGAGGAAATGGGTGGTTTGGTCATGAACTGGCTACTCTAAGGAGGAGAAATCCATACAGATTGGTGAGACGCGTCAAATTCCCAAGAGCCGCCGGGATTGTGCCTCTTGCATTCAAAGCGTAAACTCTCCTGAAGAGAAAAGAAAAGAAAAATGAAAATAAGAAAGAATTTATCAGTGTTTTTAAACTAGGAACTTAGACTTAGCTCGGTCTATGAATGAGTCAAGACTCGGACGAGTTCACCTGATGGCTCAGCCCAGTCTCAAAATTTTGACCTGGTCTAATTTATCTTTAGCAAAATTAAAAAAATGTGAGTGTCTTTTAAGTGCAATCAATTGTCAGGCTCTTAAGATCAATCAACCCATTGCCAAGCGCAAGGCTTCTTGGGGCTGTCAATGGGCAAGCCTTGGGTTGGCTTCAGTCTAGATTTTGAGCTGTTCCGGACAGGCCTATTCAAAATTTTAATTTTGCCTTGCCCAAGCCAGACACATTGACTAGGGCTGAAAGTCGGGCAGGTTGGGTTAGGTTGGTGCTCAACCCTAGCCCATCCCAAGGTTCCTATACCTCGACCCTAACCCAACCCAACCTCGGGTTGGGAATTCTCAACCCAAGCCCAACCCAAGCGGGCTTGGTCAGGTGGATACATGCTAATATTTTCGTTATTATATTAGTCTATTATATTTCAATACATGTCTTATTTTTTGTACCTATGATTTTATTCATTATATATGTAATTATTTATCGTAAGAACTTCGTTTTTTCTAAATAAACAAGCTAAAATCTAGGACAACTACTCCTTTAACAATCGTGTTGTGTAACACAATCTATTTGGGAGAGAGAAATCTGGCGTATATTGTTAGCTTGGGTCATCGGAAATGACATGGACTAATGAGACTTGACGACAGTGGGAATTCCTATGCCTTGAACACAAACGATCCGCACTCAATTATAATTTATAAGTAGCTTATATATCGATCGGGCAACCCGAGACCTCAACCCGAGCCTGACCCAAGTTTTATTGGGTTGGTGTTTGTATAGCTCAAGCTCGAGAATGAACCCGATACATCCCGCCCAAGCCCAACCCAATGTCAGGTCAGTCGGGTTGAACCCGCCTGACTTTCGGCCCTACCATTGACATCCCTAAGGCTTCCTGTGATAAGAAATATTCGACCCAACAAACATATTGCGCACTTTTCCAAGTGTGACACTCATAGTTTGTGGTGAAAGAATATTGATAGAGCAATAAGCATGTTTTTAGACTCTCAACTGTTGAATGGGTTGTAAGTGAATTAGTATACAATAAAGCATCAGTGAAAATAGGAGACGATACCATAGATGATGTAAGGTTTATAACAAAGATTAAAACTTAGTATGAAACAAAGGTGCCTTATTCAAAATGAAGGTATTCAATAATGGTTACGATACTGTTACCATATGGCCCGTGGTTATTTTTATAGATACTAGTTTAAAAGGATAGGTCAGTTGATTGATGTCATAAATCTGTGAATTAACAGGTCTGTCGATGAAAAGTTGGTTCGATGCCATCGAGCAGACTTCGATGCTATCGTAAAAATCCGAAATTTCCCACGTTGGTTGTTGGACATTTTGTGTGTCCTACTCGATGCCATCGAAGGAGTGCTCGATGCCAATTTTGTTTAAAAACTATTTAATTTTAAATGATTTTTTGTATTAAAAAATAATAATTTATAATAAATAGATTTTAATTTTTCCATTGAGTGAGATTCTATAAATAATATCATGAGAAAACCCTCAAAACAAACTCCTCAGATACTCCCGAGAACGAGATGTACCACTATGCTGATAGGGCCATGGCCTGCCCAAGCCCAACTTGTGAATCTTTTGGGCCTGAGGCCCAGCCCATCTTCTCAGCAATGGCTCATGACCAAGGTTTAAAATCATTGTATCAGGTATCATATCGTTCACCACCCACACGACACTGTTTTGCCCCATATCAGGTTCTTTTCGGCCAACGATATATCATTCATGGGGAATACTAACATTTGGCGAAATATATCGGTTTCAAACAATACTATAAACCTCACTCATGAAAGCATTAAATGGACCTTGATCATACTAAAATGGGCCACCATACAAATTAATTGATGTAGGCTTGGACTAGGCCCATTTATTCAATGGGCCTAGACAGTGGTTGGACCATGAATCAAAATCACAGAATGCATGGGGTGTGTTGGCATACATACAGTGCTGTTATGCGGCAGGTGGTCCTGTTGTTAAACGTGCAGTCACATTTGATTGCAGGGTTCATGTCCTGATCGTCGATGGTCTTGGAATCATCAACGGCGACCCCAGTGCATGGATCACCAGTTGTGTTCCACGTAGGCAATGCAGACACGCCCCATTGCCGAAAGATGGAGTTTAGAGCGGCCGCTGCACCATTCAAAGGAAATGTATTAAGAGTCAACAGTATGGATCATGTTGGCATGCATGAACGGTCATGATTCAGCTATTTAAGACTATCACAGCCCACCTCCTGCCTGAGGTAGAAACACAGTTAGGTGGTCCCCACATTTCCCTAACAGGTACACGGCAGTGGGCCCCACCATGGATGGATCATAGAGAGAGAATTCCATTGGTCTAATACTCACAACCATTTGATAGGTGGTTTACCAATAGATGGTTTGGAAAGAGACACATTCAAGTTCAACAGGCAAAAGCCCCATGTTGGGACGGTTAGGATCATGAAGCCAGGCCAACAGTTGAAATATTCCAATCAAAGAGAGATATGTGTTTCTGATATTCCCCATCCAAGGTGTGGCCCATATAGAAACGGTTCTGACCATTGAGAGACAGCTAGTCCTGATGTACCCTACCTCTCTTATGAAAATCTTTGTACTAATTAAGAGCTGTAAATGGGCTGGGCTGGACTAATAAAAAAGTAGAACAGTCCTGGCCCAGTGGGCTCATGCGCCCAGTAGGTTGACAGATCCAACATACATCATCCATTAGCATCTAAAAGTCAACATTTATTTAAATTCAACGTTTCCAATCAATAGCAACCGCTCTATTCTTAATTCAATAAAATATGTAATAGTCATGCGCAAACATATACATATGTGATCCAGCTGTTCATCTTGCTAGGCCCACCAGAAATTTGCCATAGTCCAAAATTCTCACCCACCCAACAATCTAACCATCCAATCAGATTACCTGAGAGGATTGCAAATGAATGGTCAAAGGTAAAGGCACCAAATGATCCAAAAATCATCTGATCGGATGGAAGGGATTGTCTAATGTGCATATTTTCTTAATATCAACGTGGCCCCATCAGATGAACAGTACGGAGCATGGCATATGAGTCACTAGTACGGAGTAACTGAAAAGGAAACGGATTGGCTAGTGACCCTGCCACTAGCCAATGGCTAGTGGTCGCTGCTCTGTGCGCCTATTATGATGTATGTATTTCATCCATGCTGTCCACCCATCCTTCCAGATCATTTTATGGTATGAGCCCAAAAATGAGGTTGACTCAAATCTCAAGTGGACCACACAGTGTTGATTGAAAGCCCACCATTAAAAACTTCCTGGGGGCCACCACAAAAGTTTTGGTTAAAGCTGATATTTGTTTTCTCCCTTCATCGAGGTCTGTATGACCTAATCAACATGTTGGATGTCAAATAACCATTACAGTGGGCCCTGGGAGGTTTGTAATGGTGGACATTCAATCACTACTGATTTCCCATGGTGTGGTCCACCTGATCTGACTCATTTTTTTATTAAAGACCTAAAATTATCTGTCAAAATGGATGGACGGCATGGATAAAATATATACATCATGGTGGGTCCACCTAGCACGGACCATTAGCCACCTCGCTGGTGGCAGCGTCTGACACTAGCCAAACCCACTGAAAAATGACAGAAAAATCTTTTGTTTTTTGGAAAATGAAAGATTAGTCACAGAAGTAATCTTGGATACTGCGACAGTTATTTATTTTCAGTAATATAAAATTACAATACTCTACCAATCCGGTGTACGGCGCATGCATAGAACCGTTCGTGTATGTGCTTCCCCGCCCATTGATACACCGAATTCTTGGGTGTATATGCTACTTACCAACTTCTGATTTCAGACTTTTATGGAAAAGGCAAATAGTAACTATGGAAACACCCACGAACACCAAGCATGTGGTGGCCCCCACTCATCATTGCCCAACCATGATCAGAGACGATAAAAAGAAGATACACCGAACTCCAGTATATATTCTTTGAACCAAATTCTCTCTTAAATAGGTGAAACTGAACCTCTCTCTCTCTCTCTCTCTCTCTCTCTCTCTCTCTCTCTCTCTCTCTCTCTCTCTCTATTATCATTCCAAAGCCCCCAAAATGATTTTCCTATCTTCATTTGAGAACAAAAGGCCAAAAAATAGCTAGAAATTCCACATGGGTTTTCACTTGCTTGGCAAGAAAAATGAAAATTAAAAAATAAAAAGACCCCAAAAACTGGTACTTCTAATTTCCCATAGAAGAGGTGATACAAAACAATATACATCGAAATTTCAGTGTATACTCTTTGCACCCAATTCTCTTTTGGTTGGTGAAGGTGAGACTCTCTCTCTCTCTCTCTCTCTCTCTCTCTCTCTCTCTCTCTCTCTCTCTCTCTCATTAACTATTCCAAATCCCCCAAAATGATAGTTCTTTCTTTCTTTGAGAACAAAAACAAAAAGAATAGCTTAAATTCCAAATCCCCCAAAATGATAATTCTCTCTTTCTTTGAGAACAAAAACAAAAAGAATAGCTTAAATTCTCACATGGGTTTCTATCATTTTGCAAGAAAACCAACTAAAACTTCAATCACAAAGACAAAAATAAAAAATAAAAATGAAAATTTTAATGTAGAGAAATCCTCCAGTGCTCCTGGTTGCATCAGTCCATTTGCACAGTTCAATCAATCAATCTGAACCGTCTATCAAGTCTAGAACACATTTCATGGACCCCATTCAAAAAATCACACTGATCAAATGATCAAATCCATAAAAGGGAGTATTTGCAGCCGCATATATAGCATGTACATACCTTCAGTTGGGTCTGTAGTAGCATTTTGAGCAGTGGACCTCTCAACCAAATACAAGAGATGTATACACCCAAAGCAAAACGAAAGTAATATACAAGATGGAGACTTTGATATCAACTTCATCTTCCTATCAAAAGCTCCTACTGCATCAGATGGCTGAGAGATAGGAAATGAACCCAAATGATCTTCTGATCCTTTTCTATTTTGGTTTTTGGAGAGAGAGAGAAAGGGGAAATGGACCCAAATGCTTGTATGCTGCTTATTTGTTTTTATGGTGCTAAACACAGCGGCGCTTGCCTATGTTGAATGAATTTTTCCTCTGTCGCGACTGAGATTCCAGCGTATGTCTCCACTCAGATTTTCCAACTTATTGAGATATTAATAATGATCGGAACGGTCAATTTTGTGGAATAAATTCTATTGTAGCTTTTACAGAAAATTCATATGGATCGGATGGTCTTGATCTTTATAAAAAAAATTTCAATGAGATTGTCTTCGACTGTAAAAATCAAAATAAATAATCAATATTAAAAATAAATTATGATAAAATTTCTTATCTATCGTACTATAGTAAAAATGGACGGTTCAAATCATCATACGATATTAGAACATTGGCCACCATATGTGGCGACACATGCTAGTCTCTAAGTCGCGACGGAGGAAAAGGTAATTCATGCTGAATTATTCATAAATGGAAGGAAGTACTGGGGTGACGTTTATAGGGAGATCATACGTTAGAACCGTAAAAACCGTAACATGGTAAACCATCACTCCACATGACACGTGGAAGGGTTATGTATCAATCGGGCCCACTTATATACATTCTCCAGAGTGGATGGCTTATATTTTCAAAAAACAAAATCACCAGACAATCCTATCCATTATTTTTTTCTATAGTTTATTCCACAGAATAATTAACAGTTAAAATTTAACGGTCACAGATCAATGGATGAGATGAGAAAATTGGCGTACTTAATAATATATGTACCATCCGTGATAAGCCCCTGCACATGGACGTATCCGATTTGTAGACCATCCTGCCACGTGTAATGTAGAGAGAAGATATGGGTATTAGGGTTCCCTCGGGACACCTTATCATGTCCCATGTCCATTTAATGTTGATGTTGTACTTTTTTTTAATGGTGGCAGCCATATCTAAGCTGATTTGACTTCTGTTCAGTCTTATGAAAAAATATAAAAGAGGTCGCCCACCATGATCATGATGTGTGGCAGGTGGCACTTGGGTCTATCCTTTCCAGCTAGTGGGTCGTGTCGATCTGGAAACGGATTGGCTACTCCCCCTGCCACCAGCCCCGTGGCTGGTGTTCGGTGCTCTTTGGGCCCTACCATGATGCATGTGTTTCATCCATTTTAAAAAATCATTTTAGAGCTTAACTTAAAAAATGAGGGGGATATAAATCTCAGGTGGACTACGCTACGGGAAAATAATAATGATTGAATATCTACCATTAAAATCCTCCTAAAGTCTACTATACTATTTATTTGACATCCAACCTGTTGATTAGGTCATACAGACCCGGATGAAGGGAAAAAACAAATATAACCTTGATCTAAAACTTTTATGGCCCCAAAAAGATTTTAATGGTCAACTTTCATTCAACACTGTTTCCTGTAACGTGGTGCACTTGAGATTGGAATATACTTCCTTTTTGATCTCATACCATAAAATGATCTAGAAAAATATATGGACGGCATGGATGAAATACATACATCATAGTGGGGCCCACAGAGCACCGACCACCAGCCATTGGCCGGTGGCAGGGGGAGTAGCCAATCCGTTCCCTGTCGATCTGGCCTTTGTTGACAGGGTATGTGATTGGATAATCGTAGCCATTGAATCAGTTGTCATGAAGGTGGCCCATTTGACAACATGTACCTGACACGTGCCAAGTGGGGGTTGTTAATCCGGACCTTCCAACAAGTGGCTCGTCTCGATAGATGGGCCTTGGTTGAAAACGGACAGGAATCGGCTGCAATACCTGTTTTAAGCAGGCAGCGTGTAAAACGCCGAAGCTCTGTGGGGCCCACCTGTTGTGTGTTTAAAATATACTCCGTACATCAGGTCATATCCTCGAGTTTAGGATCTGAGGGAATAAATCAACCAGATCCACAATTGAAGTTGACCACACGACAGGAAAAAATGGAGATGGAATCTCAACCATAGGATTGTGTGGGGGGCCACCATGGGGTGTATCTTTCATCAAACCCGTTAATCAGGTGTAACACGCTAGGATGAAGTGCAAACACAAAATTCAGCCTGATCCAAAACTCAGGCGGGCCCCATCACATGAAGAGGTTTTAGGAGCAGGTTTATATTGTTACTATTGTTCTCTCCCATTGATTTTTTTTATTTATAAGTTGATCTTTTGTTTGTACGGTTCAAATAAGGTTTCTTACCTTCTGGACGGGGTGGATTTACCTATAAGACATGGTCGGCCTCCCATAGCTTAGTTTTTTTTTGGGAGGTGTTGTATACAGACGATCCTAGCCGTCAGTTTCTCGTGGAATCCACTTTTATAATGCGCATCCTTTTGAAGACTGCCGTTTATATTGATTTGATCAGCGTTTTGTCTGAAATTTCAGTAGCAGGTACCATTTGACAGGTCCCGCTAGGTGGACCGTTAGGATTGCCACGTGTCAGGCAGTGGTTGACAACCTTCCACGTGGAAGACAGAGTCTACTCTGTCCAGGAATGTTCACGTACAGCTTGTACGTGGACTTTCACATACGACGCATTTTCACATCTACAACTTGTCACTTCTGTAAACACATCCGAGCCGTAAAAAAGGCGGTGGCGCCACAAAGATCACACCTGGGTGAAAATCAGGATGGCCCACTTATTAGTACACAGTCAAAATTAATGGACGGATGATGTTCCGAATCAGTGTTTGTATGTGGCCCATCTATTCAATTGAATGGTTCGATTTTTTTCCAACGTCATTTTTATGGTGCTAACGACCTTTTTGACGGCTCGGATCATCTTTATGGTGAGGAGTTGCATACAGGGAGCTGCATATTCCGGCGAATGTCTCTCGTGCTGGACACGTGCTGGACACGTGAACCATCCGAATGCGATGCCGATCATGAAGATCATATGCGAAAATGAGAATGTCCAATGATCTGACATGCTACCCATTTAAACAAATGGACGGCCCACGGTTAGCCTCAAAGTGTGGCCCACCTAATGAGTGGATGGGCCTGATTTGAGGACATGGGATCTTCATGGTGGGCCCAAGTTTTTCAGGACATGCACAATAAATTAGCATACGCAACTGGAGGTGATCGGTTTTCTGCATCTACAACCCGTTGTATGGTACGTACTCTTTTTATGCCTCTTTATATTTCAATGGCAAAAAAATTACTAAAAATGGAAACGAATTGCAGGGTGACCCTGTGGGTCCATCATGATGTATTTGTTTTATCCACACTGTCAATCCTTTCTGCCATCTCATTCTAGCACATGAGCCCAAAATTGAAGCATATCTAAAGCTCAATTGAACCACAGCACATAAACAATGAGGATAATAACATCTACCATTGAAACTTTCCCATGCCATAATGATGTTTATTTATCCTCCAACCTCTTCATCAGGTTAGAGACATAACGGGATGAAGGGACGGCTTGAGCTTTAGATATTCTTCAAATTTAAGTTCTTCCTTTAAAATAACTGACAAACTGACAAAATAGTTAAACAGCCTGATAAAACACACACATCACAGGAAGTCCTGTAGAGTTTTCTAACAACACCTGGCTAAGGTGATAGTAAGGTCTCAGGCAATCCATGTAAGCCAAAAATAGACATAGGTTAAATTAGCTTGTCTTTTGCGTATCAATGAAAGGTGGAAATATATATGATAGCTCCATTCATGAATTATTAGAACCCAACTACTCCACTAGCACTCATCCATGGTACCAATAACAAAAAGAACTTAAAGCAATGATGCAAGGGCTAGACTTCGAGATGTGACTGCTCTAAGATTCCGTCGGCACATTTTTTAGGAAACGGATGCATGCAGAAGAGCCCGGCAGTCATGGGTATGAACAGTGGAAAAAAGATCAAAGTTTTGTGCGCCCCATCATGATATATTTATTATATTTACATCATCCATTCATTTAGAGAGATCATTTTATGGCATGTGCTAAAAAATGAGTCATATCTAAAGCCCAAGTGGATTGCATCATAAATAGCACGGGAGACAACCATTCCCACCATTAAAACATTTGTAGGCCCACCATAATATTTTTTTCTCCATCCAATCTGTTTATAAAGTCACACAAGCATGGATGAAGAGAACAAAACAAATATCAGATTGATCCAAAACTTTTGTGATCCTTAAGAATGTTTCAATGGTAGACATTCAATCTCCCACTACTTTATGCAATGTGGTCCACTTGATCTTTGAATTTGTTTTATTTTTGTGCTGAGACCTTAAAAAGATTTCGCCAAAATGGACAGACAGTTGGGATACAATGCATACCTCATGGTGGGCCCCACAGAACTTGGTGACGTCAACACACTAGCGAGGTTGCTTGTGTGCCAATCCGCTTCCCATTATTAAAGATTCCCCATTATGCAAGGGTTACAAGTGGACCTCCGTTCGCTTGTAAGTTTCAAAGATAGCCAATTTTTCTAATATTGGTGTTTTCACGGTAGCCGTCGCCATATGAGGATGTTAGCAATATCATCAAAGCATTTAAATGGCATGTGGCAGGCCAAACATCAATATGGATGGTCCATTCAGGCTAAAGTGGAAAACTGCGCTGGATGCTAACCATATGATTTAAATCTTGTAAAAAATGGATGAATATAATAAAATGGCACTCTCGAAGGGCCAGGATCATCTCATCGGTTTTAATTTTTTATGTTTTCACACCATGTGGTATTAGAGGTGGCAATGCTCCACACAGAACCTCACCAAGGTTGGCCCTAGCCCAGCCCGAGCACCAATGGGACAAAGCAACCTCAGCCCTAGCCCTTCTCAAGAGGGCTGGGTTGGGGTTGGGCCAGGTTTACAAAAGGGTGAGCTGAATCAGGGTCAACCTTATGGGTTAAAGATAAGTTATATATATATATACTACATGCGATATTTTATTACAAATGATGACGTCAAATAAGATGATTCATTGGAAGTGTATGCCTTATTTAATTATTCATCATATCCATGGACTTAAATGAGTATATCGTGTTAAGATTTTCAAAGGAAACGGAAGCAGGAACTTTTTCAAAAAATGAATTTTATATAGATTAATGGATTTTCATCTATATGCACATATAAATATATATCATGAATGTTAACACCTTTGATCGATGCCATAAAAAATGAAAATTGATGCCAAAGGCCGATCTTTCAAAGGAAATTCTTTCCCCAATCTATTATAGATTAGAAGTAGAGAAATTCTCTGGCACACTCCTACAATAGAGCTAAGAGAGTGCCATGTGATCTGACCACTAGGTGGGCCTTACACGTGTTGATGCATGGATATGGAAGGGAAGAGGAGAAGAATATCCTCTCTCCTCTTCTCTTTTTTCTTCTCTTATTTCTCTCACTCTAATGTGATGACTTCCAAGGGATAGTGATGTCTCTCTCTCCCATCCTTTGAGATAAGATTAATATATAGGGAAGAGTTAGAGTTTCGAGGTGATAAACCAAATATATATAGTGCTTCACCATCTAATAGACTTTAATATGCCCTATTTCATCTAAAGACTGTAATCATGCTTATCCATGTATTCATATTGACCGAATCCTTTCAGTACCCTTATGGCAATCATCCCGATTCAATGTCCCATGCAAGTTCAAAGGACAAATCAATAGATTTAACCAGTGAATGTCCATTAGAATTGATTTAAACAAATCAACAATTAAAATGGAATTTCAACAATTGAAAAATCTCAATTAAACATTAAATGCATTGGATGCTTGATGAATAGTTCAAATCATAAGATTGGTCCATAAATATGTCTCCATGTTGAATTATATCCGCCTCAACTGGATCTTCATGAATGCACTTAGCATCACCCACATGTTAGATGCCAATGTATACTTGTAAAGTGAGCTAAAGTACATATCAATATGTAATATCCTCTTTTTTTTCAACGGCGAGTTCCATTATTCCCTGTGGTGTAGCCCACTTGAGCTTTGGATTAGCCTCATTTTTTGGCCAATGCCCTAACTAGATCTGAAAAAATTAATGGACGGAGTGGATCTGCCAAAGCATCCTTGTGGGGCCCACTGTGTAAAAAGAGAGAGAAGTGACGTGCATTAGCACGTCACCACGAGAACACCCCCACCCCGATATTTTTCCTTCTCCTTCTCCTTTCTTCTCGCAACTGTGCCGCCTACACCCATCTGCGATTCTCGCCATCCATGTAGATGGAACTCATCCTCATGATCAAGACCGTCGATTAGGCCAGGAATCTTATAAAACTATAACCGTTGAAATTCCCTAAATACACCACAATTCCTGATCTACTCCATTCTCGAGTTCTTAACCCATCTTGAATTGCTAAAACTGATGAATGGTATGGATCCCTTCTAAACTCACAGTGGACCCCACTTAGCATCCATAATATACCGCACCCTACATCTGTTATAGAGTCCGCCCGAAGTAGAACTTCTTTTTCACACTTGCGGTCATGCCGCTCCACAATTGGCACGAAGCTCGTCCTCATGATCTCGAACATTAAATCTCTCCATCTAATGGCCTACTCTTCTCCAGCATGAATTCTACCCAAGAAGCAATTAAAAGAAAGACATATGGTAAAAAACGGAAGAGAAAGAAAAAAGAAAGACACGGACAAAGAGAGGAAGCTGCACTTGGGTGTGACAAGTTGAACACACCGGGTCTCGCTGGATCTAACCATTGAGCCAACTTTCGCCTTGGCGTTTGTGTTGATTTCCAGAGCCTTGACAACTCTTATCGCATCACTGGTTTAGCGATAATTAAAGATTTCGTAATTGGTCGAGTCGAAGCCATATAATTTGGACCGTTCAAATCAACCACGTGAGAGTTTAGATTTCGTCAGTATGTACAATCATAATAGGTAGGTGATCTTCCCAATTGAAAAGCCTACATTAGTATATACTTTGATTTTCATGCATTGATTATTTATTTCATATTATTGATTTAAGTTATTTAATTTTGGTTGCACGTAAAATAAAATGCATTTATTTAATTATTAATATATGAAATTAATTCAATTGGTTATTTCTACATGCTTTTAAATATGATTAAGTTATGAGTGCTCTGCCCTAGAAAGGATCAAGTTGTTATGGGTGCTCTGCCCAAGTCATTCCTGAAATACAAGTATATTTTGTGTCGTATCTTAAATTTTAGCAATTGTGGACATTCGACTCTTAGCCCGTGTTCCAGAATGTGTCGTTTCTAAATATTCAATCCATGGCCCGTGTTCCAGGATGAAAGTCAGATTTTTCTTTATTTAAGATTAAGTGAATGTACACGTGGGTGCTCTGCCCGGACTCCATTAAATGTTGGATGCACGGTGCCCTGCCCTTGGAGGTCCAAAATGGTTACGGTGCTCTGCCTTGAGTTAATCCCTAAAATAGGTGCACGGGTGCTCTGCCCTGGTAAAGTCCAAAAATGGATAAAAAACTATTTTGTTTTATTTGAATTCATTTTTAGAAATTCATTTATTATTAGTAGAATATTAATATTTTTTTATATTCAAGTTGTGGATGTGTAAATACAGTTTTGGTGCACACATTCGTGAGCCACGATCCCCAATAGGTATGAGACTATTCGGGATCAGGAGTCTATCATCTTGGAATCACTTCTCATATTACGTATGAGACTAACGTGAGTTATGGCCCTTGGTGTGAGGCCCCTACCGACATGCGATACTACGCACTATGACTCAAACTTTCATTATATGTTGATGTAGAAATTTCAATTTTGGAAATGATGTAACCCTACGAGCCGTCGCGCTCGCACCCTTATAGATTGTTTTGCAG
The DNA here is from genome assembly GCF_029962835.1 of Magnolia sinica. Taxonomy (NCBI): domain Eukaryota; kingdom Viridiplantae; phylum Streptophyta; class Magnoliopsida; order Magnoliales; family Magnoliaceae; genus Magnolia; species Magnolia sinica. The sequence goes on along the minus strand of NC_080584.1, from coordinate 10,235,922 downwards.
GGTTTGTGTATGAAGAGCCAATTGGGCAAGATCAAAGATTTTTCCTTTTGTTTTTTTGAATATTAATTAAAATTCAATGCATATTGTTATTATTTATTTTTGAATATTAATGTAAGTAAAATTTCAAGGATTGATTAGTGGACAATATTTAATGACAATGATTTTTATTTTTTTTTAGTTGCTCTAATTGCCTTGAAAATACATGATTATAATGTAAGTTACATTGTATATTTTGTTTAAGTACAACTCAGTCCTGGAATTCGGGTTCGGGTCTGGCCAACTCAAGTACCGAATTTCGGGGCGTGACACACTAAGACCTTAAAACTCCTCATATATCCTCAAGTGTAAAAATTAGATTTATCAACGCTAGTAAACTTTTAAGTGGAGCGTTGAAGGGATTGGTTGGCACCAAGCCGGCACCAAATGTTCCATGGGGCATAAGCTTGATGATTAGAAAATGCCTCTGCAATCAAAGCAGAGACGATCTCCACAATGATGTTCAAGTACCCTAAGAGTCTACAAATTAATCTCCAAATCATCCACCAGAGTCTGGGCTTCCATAGAAGTGTTCGTGACTCTACCATAGGAGTTATGGAAAGCAAAAAATCATTTTCCCCGAATGATTTTTGCAAATTCCCCCACCACCACCAACACCGGGGTTACCTCTAAGAGACCCATCAACGTTGAGCTTAAGCCATCCATCCCATTGACCTATATAAATATCATGTTTTTTCAAGTTCCACACACATTAATGAGGTAAATGAATGAATCACATTATGATAAAAACGATGTTTATAATGTAAGCATTGATTTCATTAACACATCAACATAATGTTCACCATCAAAACTAAAGTCCACAATTTGAATTGTTTTAGTAATCATCATCCATTACACTAATCAGAGTATCAAAGATCTACATATCATTATATCTACACTAGCATACAGACTCAATAGTCTACATTACCAATACATATGTACTATATAGTATTAACACTATAGTAATAGGTTAGGCTATTCGTAGCCTGAGCAAAAGGCCTAGATTTCAAGCCCAAGCCCTATCCTTTATGGTTGGGTCACTCAGGCAGGGCTAGGTAGCCCAGACCATTACCACCCTTATGTGGCATTGATTAATATTGAACTGTCCAAGCCAATTGGCCATCCCACATGTTGAACAATTTGGAACATCGCTAATGCTCCCACCATCTAAACATTATCAAAATAAGCCTTAGACACATTTTAAAATGGACTTTTGGAAATTCAAATTAGACATGCTTCTAATTCCGCGCAATGATCCTTAAAGAGTAAGGGCATGTTTGGTGGAGTCAAGCAAACATACAAACTCGTTCATAGTTTATAATCCATTTATGTATGAAAACCTAAGCAAAGACAACTAATCCAACATATGATTATTCAGTGAGGATTTGTTTTGTTCACTAAAACGCAGGAACTACTTAACCCTATCTTAGTTCATATGAGGAATATTTGATTATGTGAACATGTGTATGTAACACCCTAAAATTTGGGGGTTGTGCATACACTCGACTTCCAAGTTCCCGGGTATCACTTATATTGATTTTTTTACTAATTTGCTTTTAATCAAGTTTAAATGCGCAGTATGGAATTTCTTGGAACATGAAACACAATCACAACTAGTCTACTGAAATGAAAGAGATCAAATATATACAAGTCCAAAAGAATGTAAATGGGTTGCCCAAGGCGTTACCCAACAAAATCACAAAAGAATGACAAGTCCAAAAGAATAGTGCGCTGAGTCCACCACTCAGCGATCCAAAACCCGTCCACTAGGCTGATGGAGGACCGTCCATCAGCTGGAAGTAGGACAGCTCATCCTCCTCCTCAAGACTCGCGCCACCAGGCTCCTCATACTCTGCATCACTTGCATCTACGGAAGAGTCTGGTTGGTGTTTTAAAACACCGTCCCAGAATAGGAGCGAGTGATCAACTCAGTGGGTGCTATTAGTCTTAAGTTACATCAGGTGACAATTATATTATGAACTTAATGAAAGACAAATATTCATAAATCTTTAACTAATCTTGTTAATGCATATGCATGATAAATGATATGATGCATGACCTCGCCACAACACTCCCTCGAGTGACTCCGTCTAATGATCGCACATGACCAGCACTCCCTCATTGCGACCTGAACTGCTGAGTCGTCACAACCTAACTAATGCAATGCATGAATAATGTTAACTGAGTATTTAGTTAATTTCGTTCATCCAGCAAATTGGAAAAACTGGTACATCCCACGTATCAATACCCTCAACTAGTTGCGAGGCCAAGGCCCCTCAATATGCGAGGTCAGGCCCTGGCAATCCTTGATCCCGTCGGGTTCTCCATCCCCGACTACAAGCATATGGGGAGTGCGGAGAAAAGGGATCGCTCGCAATCACTACGGGGAGGCTCGTCACCCCAGCGTAGGCCGACAACTCAGACATAGTGTCTCATTCCACCATGCCCGGCTCACGAGTCGGTGGATCGGTTTCAATTTGGTTATCAATGGGCTACAACGGTTGAAGGGTGTTCCAGGTTCCATACATACGTGAGCAGACAGGGTTACCAAACAAGGTTGGTCAGTAAGTAGTCTTAACCGCATGGGTTCAGGCGAGTACGTGACAAACGAAATCGGGTACAAGCGACCCATGTAGTCTAACTACTGTCGCCCATACACACTCGCCCAAATCTATGGGTTTAGCCTCAGGATAGTCCTACCAACGAGACCACAGTCTATCTTCTCAGATTCCTGACCAACCCAAGGGTTTTGATGGTAATCCATAACATGTCAACAATCAGGGTTATCGACTAACGTAAGTGCTATTATGCATGCATATTTTTCAACATAAAATTCAGGTATTTATACAAGCAATGCTAATAATTTTATGAAATAAAGGTGCATGTGTGTTGTGTGGGTTAGTGAGGAAGCTAAGCATTTCATATATCTCCTAATACCAAAAACATTTATGAAGGATAGTGCATCGAGCATGTTATAAGGAACATCATACAAGATTTGAGCAAGGAATGCACAAGCAATCATCAATTGAATACCCAATAATGTTGAGAAACATCAAGCATGTCATCATTATTCCACATTGATTTGAGGGGGGATCTAAGGCGTAAGGTCTTGTCTAGATTATCCAAATACATCACTCAACAAGTAAAATCATTAGACTCATATTAAAATTGGTGTTAGGCCACCTAAGAATAATAGTCTGCACCTATGGTTCATTGAGATCTTGGGAAATGACCTAGAAGCATTGAACTCGGTGTCGATCAGCCGAAATCCTAAGACAATGCACTTGCATGTTAGAATCTCATGCAAATCATCTCTCAACATGAGGGGTTTCCAAGAAGATGAGAGATTTACCTACCTAATCGGTGGAGATGGATTTTTTCGGTTGTAGATGAGGAATTTCCTTAAGGGTGAGGGAGAGGTTTGTAAGATGGAGCTCCCTTGGGCCCCACTTCGATCTACAGTCCACCTTCTCTCCCACCTTCACTCTCTTTCTCTTTACTCCCCTTGGTGGTTGTAGTAATGGTGGGAGTTATGAGAGAAGGAGCTAGGGCTTTATTTCCTAGACTTAGGCCAAGTGGCCTCGAGTTTCAACAACTTCTCACAATGGCCCTGTGAGGGCCCCTTTTAGCTTTGGGGCAGCCCTATCACCCCCTTGGCCACCAAATTTAGTATGTAGGTGTCTCATGGCCCAATGAGGGGCCATGCAAAATTTGAAGGCAATCGAACACGGGATTTTATCACACGGCTCCGATCTTTAAATGGCCCTACGAGGCCCATTCTGGTTGATGAGGTGGTTATGATGGCCCTCTGGCCATGAAACTTATAGGATAGGTGCTCCATGGCCCGATGAAGGGCCGTGCAAAATTTGGGGACGATCGGATGTGGGGTTCGATCGTACGGGTCCGATTTGTGATCAACGGTCATCGTTCCACGATCGGGTCCCAGATTTTGTGAACGAGAGTAGAAAAATACATTAGACCTCCACCGTAAATGTAGAAGAGATTCGACGGCTGAAAATCCTGGTATCTCAGTTTTATTTACAAGTGTCAAATTTCAATTTAGGCCTTGAGTGAGTTGCGTTTGGCAAGCGCCGCTGGGACGGCGTGGATAATTAATTTCTGGGTGTCCACTGAGTCCGTGGTCCGCGATGGACCACAAGCCCAGTGAGATCTTCGATTCCCTATTTTTTTTAAAGATTTTTCTGACCTTCCTTGGCCAATGCAGTGCCCGCACGGGCTGTTGCTAAGTGCAAACGAGCTATCTAGCTTGACAGCCCGCACTTGGTCCGATCATGACCAGATTGGTCTACTCTAATGTGTTAATCTTAGGTTAATTTACTTGTGGTACCCTACCACGAGTAGTTTAAACGAACGGTCCTGCGACAAATCCTACGTGGACGACTCAGGACACTGTTCTGGTTGGACGGGACGTTATAGTGTAACATGTTCCAAACGTACCCACGTGTGTAACTGTTGAAGTTCAAATGCCATACATGTGCAAATGTGCCACAATCAATCTTCAGCATCCAACACATGACGCATGTGTTGAGGTGCATGCACGTTTCAATGGGTCACCATCCATTAAAGATAGCAATGGGTCAGGTTGACCCACGGGTCAATATATTGGGCTAGGTTGAGGTGCATGCACGTGTCAATGGGTCACCATCCATTAGAGATAGCAATGGGTCAGGATGACCTACAGGTCAATTGGGCTAGGTTGATGATGCAGGGATAAATGTGATGAGGTTGATCACCGTCTTCCTCAGGGGGTAACTACTCCGAATCCACGGAGCTTTTTTGGACTCCTCACAAGGACTTTTCGAATCCACGAGGAAGAGCAATGAAAATAGAAAATAAATTCTATAAAATTTGAAATTTGATTGATGAATGAAATAAACGAATTCACAACCCTTTAAATAGTGATACTAAGAAATGGAAGAAATTTCAAAATCAAACTACAACTTCTAGAATTCACAACTTACTATAAATAGTAAACTTACTATTTATAGACGGCCGTGATGTCTACTAGTGCGCAAGGATTTTGGCCAAAAATAGTAAGTGTCCTATTTGGCTTCACCACGCTGTTCTCCTAATTATTCTAAGCACTTTTCATGTTGGCACAACTCTTAAAGCCCAATGGATGAAGAGTTATAATCAAATTAAAACTTACTATTTATAGTAAAAGTGGAATTAAAACACGAAAATGACCGTCAATCTGATGGTATTTCACAAATCAAGCTTGCGCAATGTAACGACCTTGGAAATTTTGTGCTAATCTTTCCTTAGTAGTTGTTTTTGGGGTAATTAGCGCTATACTTGATTGCTTGTGAAATTCGCATCAATCACTTTAAATTGTATCTGCATGGCTCAAAACTTGTAAATTAGTTAGCACTACGTTACTCTGAAATCTGGGATCCATCGCTAAATCCAGTTGTTCTGGGAAATTTTTGGAAGTTCTGGATCAGACCTGGACCCCGCGTCGAAAGTCCGATAGCGATGATCTTAGGCTGTTGCAGTCACCGAGTTGGGCTTGACCATCACCTCGAAAATCAAGTCCATGTGATGTTTTGGGTCGATTTGTTTAAGTTCGGAGTGAAGAGTGTGAGAACGGTTGGAAATTTAATAAGCTTTTATGAAATCTGAGTCATGTCGCTTGCGCGATGATTTTAAGCTATCTGACCGTCGGATTCTGACCCAATTTCACCCTCTGATCAGGGAAGGTGGCCCAGGCATATCCTTGTGCTTGTGGACCTGATCGAGATTCCGTGACCGTTGAATTGAGTGTGGTCACTGTGATCCAAGAGCCGATCGATTGTGGTTACACTGACCTAGATCCATGGTCAGTAAGCTTAAGTCCGACCTTTCGTGGTTTTTGGCCCACCAGAAGTGGTTCGTTGGATCGTAAGAGGCAGGTTTTGGTTATACTTTAAGTATACCTTAGCCCTGGGGTTATTTTCATCAATATTAGGCCTATTTATAGTCCTTAAACCCTAGCCCTCTTTTCCATACGAATTTTTCTCTAACCCTAGCTTGGAGAGATAGTGGAAAAGAGAGAGATAGTGAGAGATAAGTTGGTGAATCATCTTGGATTCTTTCCTATTCTTCTGCATCTTTGAACCTTCACTTTGAATCGTTATTCTGACGGTTCTGAGTTCATCTTGGGATAAGTTAACCTAACCCTAATCTGTGTTAGAGCTTAGATTAGTCTTGGTGTTGTTGTATCTCATTTCTATCCTTGTTTTAGGGTATTTTATCGCCATTGACGAAGACAACTCGTCTAAATCAGTTCGGTGTCTCTTTTCTGGCTTAAGGTGCGGACTTTAAGTGTATAGGTTATGGTTTTCAAGGCTTTTAATGCCAGTTAATGATTTATTCTTGTTATGGATGAGATTTCACATGCCAAATGTTGTGTTTTCTTTGCGTTCCTGATATGCATGTGGTATATTAAGATTTGTGTATTCTATGTGTATGTATAAAGTACCGTATACGTATAAAATATGCACTTGTGTTTGCCATGATTATTTGTTAAGTAACACTTTCATACGACCTGGTTGGTGAATGTACTTCAGGGATTTACACTTGTACACATATATTTCTATAAGTCTTCCGCTTGCTTTCTTCACTTATCCCTGAATTATATCTGTGTTTTGGCTTAATCTATTCCATGTTTTATGCACTAATACAGTCAACATACATCCATCATTAAATATGTTGCATAAGTGATGTTTTGGAACTCGAGAGCTGAGTTATGCTCGACCCCCGAATTTCAGGGCGTTACACGCAACCCAGTATAGTAGGGTTGGGTGGCTAAAATAGCTCGTCCTACTACAAAATCATATATGGTACGTTGAATAACTCATTCCGGATTGTGAGATACGCCTGATTTAAAGTATGACGGTCCGGATCACTTCTGTCATCGACCAGGCCTTTTCTGATCCATCTTGGCCATGAAACTGTCCACGACCCGCTCTACATCAGTTGAGGTGCATGCACATGTCAATGGGTCACCATCCATTAGAGATAGAATGGGTCAGGTTGACCTACATGTCAAATGGGCTAGGTTAGGTGCATGCACGTGTCAATGGGTCACCATCCATTAGAGATAGCAATGGGTCAAGTTGACCTACGGGTCAATTGGGCTCTGGGGTCGAGCTGGGGTTTAGGTAAACATGACCCGACTTGAAACAATGAGTCTGACCAAATGGCCTGACCCAACTCATACCCTGAAACAAAAATATCTTTAGTATAATTCCCTAGGCCTCGTAGACTTTTAACCCATTTGCTGACCACTTATATCTCAAAAAAAATGAAAACTCCAAAAAGAGAGAGCCTTAAATGAAAAATTAGAGTTAGTATATGAGCCGGGTTGAGTGAGTCGGTTGAGGCTAACCCAACTGCTACAATAATTAGGTGAGTTGGGTCAGGTCTGCTTTGGGTTCTAGAAATTATAAATGAGTTGGGTCATTGAATAATGGGTGCTAACTCAAGGTCAGATTTCTTGACCTTATAAATAAATGGGTCAGTCACACCTATCAAATCCAACCTATCACCAAGCCTACCATCCATTAAACTCTCAATATGTGCCACAATATATTATTTTTATTTCTGGTCATATGATAAATAAGAAGCAAAACACTTATGATATAGCTTGTGCTAACACAACTTTGCTTGAATCTAAATGGCTTTTGGGATATGACACACACATTAAGGGTCTAATTGGATACCACCAAATAAGTTACTTTAAAATAAATAAATAAAAAGACTTAGAAGTAACTTATTTCAAATAAATTTAGTTTATGATTAGTTATAAGTAACTTTTTTACTTAAAATTATTTAATCACTTTTGTTAATTCTTTTAGCTTTTCTACCTTTTATAAGTTGCTAAAAAGAAGCATATAAAAGAAACCGTATTAGAGATAAGAAGCTGATAAGTAAGATCTTTACCAAACATACTCAACTTATTAATAAGTAGAAACTAAGATAAGTTACTTGTAGCATAAGTAACTTATCTTAAGCAACTGAGGATTTCTTAAAACTATTTAATCACTTCAATTAATTTTTTTTTTTAGCTTTTCTACCTTTTTTATAAGTTGCTAAAGAGAAGCATACAGGAGAAACCAAATTAGAGATAAGAAGTTAATAATTAGTAGGTTGTTTATCAAACATACTGATCTTCTTAATAAGTAAAAATTAAAATAAGTTATTTTTAGCATAAGTAACTTATCTTAAGCAACTTAAGATTAAAAAAAGGGCTCTAAATCCATAATCTGGTTGGAGACTGAAGATTACAATGCATAGTGGTGTGGGGCCTTTAGATTTCCACCCCCATGAAGTTCTTGCTTGAATTGAACCATCGAAAATGACTCATTAATTCATCCAATTAAGAGCTTATGAACTTTCAAGGGTTAGAAAAAATCAATGCCTAGTGCCCAATCACAATCAATCCAACAATTTCTCCAAACTCAACAACGACTCATGAATATCAATATTTTTAGTCATGAATTTGAAGAAGCCCTCCCTCTAGAATCTTATCCGGAACGAAGCATGAATATGTGTAGATGACAGCTTGAATATGTGGGCCTCACGTTGAAGATCTAATCTTCTATTGGCTCACCTTCGGCTCTGATCCGTCCAGCTAGAGGACCCAGCTCCTGACGAATTCATCATGGGCCTCACATGGAGGGATGATATGGACCATCCATCTGTTGGGCACTGCATTGGATGACCGGATTTGTAACTGTTTAAATATAGGGACGAACTCCAGCCATACCACCTTGCAAGATGTGGGGCCCACTTGATGCATTCACACCATCCAACCCATCCATCAGATGAGTCACTTTAAATAACCCTTAACACCCAATACTCAGATCCACCCAAATCTGTAGTGGGCCACAGAAAAGGGAAATCCCACCCTTGAATTTCAGAGGGGCATCCTCTGAGCTGTAAAATAGCCTGAATTTTAGCCTAATCCTTTGTCTGGCCTGGATCGAGGGTCTTAACGGCGTGGATTCTATATATACAAACCGGTAGGTCACCCACTCTAATCAAGGGCATTCCCTCTCAACATGTTCCATATGTTATGGCCCACCTGAGTTTTGAATCGGGCTAATTTTCAATCCCGGTGGTGTTTTTTAGGTGAAAAATCTAATGACGGGTTGGATTTTGTGACACATCAGCGGACTCCCACATCTGATTAGTACCACCGTAACGTGTGGTATCGGTACCACTGCAGCCCGCTCGATCCTTAAATATAAGGTTCGTTAAACGATCTAATCCGTTTTCCACACATGCGATTCTAGATCCACGTATATGATTACGCAAAGGTCAAGCAAAAAAACTCGAAGGAAAGAATTAAAATCACACGTGTGAAGAGAGGCTGCGCCGTGCGCCTACCTGCGCAGGCGACGAAAGCAGCCGGTCGTACGACGCAATTGCGGTTTCATCTTTTGACTTTTAATTATGCCGTTCTTTATAAGTTCTTTGATACTCTTACAGACTACGAAGCTTGATACGTAGTCACTAGGAACTTATATACGAGACATAGGTTAAATCGTATTAAACCGACTATATTGCCGATCCAATATGCGTGATATCAGACTATTCGATATTTTTAATTTTTAACTGTCCACCACTCCCACAGTAGGATAGACTTTGTCTTTGGGTGCTGCTTCCATAGATCTGGGATCCACCGAGGTGGGTGGGACCCTTGATTGTGGGGCCACCATGGTGTATTTGATTATATTCATACTATCTATCCATATTGAAAGCTAATTCTAAGGAATGACCCAAAAAATAAAATGGACTGTGATATAGGAAATAATAATAATTGACCATTAAAAACTTACCGTGGGCCATAAAGGCTTTGGATCAAGATAATATTTGTGTGGTCTCTCTGTCAGGGTTTTTGCCACCTTAGATGGAAAATAATTATTTTGGTGGAATCTAAGAAGTTTTTAATGGAGGGATTCAACCATAATTGTTTCCTGTGGTGTGGTCCACTTAAGATTTGGGTCAGCTTCATTTTTGAGACCATGCTTTATAATGAGCTGTCAAAATGGTTTGACAGTGTGGATTTAAGGCACATAAATCACAATGAGCATCTCACCCACCTCATGATCCACCAAAGCCTTGTTTTTAATCGTTCGCGCTCGCGCGTCTCATGATATATCTAAACTACAGCTAGACAATTAAATTTGAATTACCTGCATGTGCATACTATTTGTAAGTACTTTCTAAGCCCTGCGTATCATTCATCACATCCTATCAGAGTATTTAAAAAGTTTTTCTCGGGCGCAGCCGAGGACGTACGTGAGTGTGATGTCAAAATGACGGAAATAGATTGCGTGTGCTCACACACATCACCTCACCAAGTTGCAGGCCCTACCATGATAATTTTGTGATATCAATACCGTCCATACATGTTTTGAGATCATTTTAAGGTATGTGCCTAAAGATAAAACAAATGTAAGGCTCAAGTGGACCACACTACAGAAAGTAGTGGGATAATGATAGCCACTTATGAAAAATTCTTAATGCCATCTTTATGTTTATTTGCCATCCAATCTATTTATAGGGTCAAATAGGCCTTGACCAAGGAAACAATTGAAGTTTTCATTGGTAAGTATCCAAGCCCCATTACTTTTTGTGGTATGGTCTACTTAAGCTTTGGATCCATCTCATTTTCGGGTCCATATGCTAAAATGTTTTTAAAAATTCTAGACAAGGTGGATATAACACATAAATCATGATTGAATCTATGGAACTTCCAAATGTCAACACAGGTTGTTTGTGGAACACTATGCAACACGTTTCCCAAAATAACGAAATCACCCTGGAGTGGGACACACGAGTTGGTTGGTTGAGTGGCGAGACTCGCTGCTGAAGCGCTGTCACCAAGTTTTGTGGAACCGACCCTGATGTATGTGTTGTATCCACACTATACGTTAATTCGTAGAGAGGGCATGATAAAAATAATAAGGTAGATCCAAAGTTGGAGTGGACCCCACAACAGAAAGCAATGGTGAAATTTAAATCTGTCGAACGTCTATAGTGATGTTTTTTTTTAAATCTAATGTGTTCATAAGCCAATACACGTATCAAAGAAGGAAAACACAAATATTAGCTTGATCCAAAACTTTTATGGCTATTAGCAGTTTTTAGCAGGGGTGTCGTACTCTCCACTATTTTCTATGGTGGGGTCCAAGCAAGCTTTGGATCTGATTCATTCTTTGGTTCATGCCAAAAATGATCTCTCCAAATGAATGGATACAAAACATACACCATGGTGGGACCCACAAAAGTGGTGATGTCACTTCAGTACCAAGTCTCCTTACTACTCAACCTCTCAGCGCACAGCTGATGCGCGTCCGGTCTAGCAAGCATGAGCACTTGGGGAAGCGGATTGGCTGATGTGCCACACACCGGCTATATAACTGCGGTGGATACATGTCGTGCGAAGGCGAGCACTGATGCTCCTCAAGCTCCTGAGTTGTACCAACAGTTCAAAGGAGATCAAAGTTACATGGGCCTTACAGTGATGTATTTATTATATCTACACCGTTCATCTAGTTTTAGAGATCATTTTAGAGCATTATCCAAAAAATGAATCATATCCGAAAGTCATCTGGACCGCACCATAAATAGCAGTGGAGATAATGATTTTCACCGTTAAACAATTTTTAGGTCATACCATAACGTTTATTTTACATCCAATTTGTTCATAAGGTCATAAAGACCTGAATAAAGAGGAAAACAAATTTCATATTGATCCAAAACTTTCAATGGTAGATGTTCAATCCCCTACCGATTTTTGCAGTGTGGTCCACTTGATGAATGAATCTGTCTTATTTTTTAGTCTCAAGCCTTATTATGAGCTAGCCAAATGGAGAGATGGTTTGAATATAACACATATCTCATGATCAAACCCACATAACTTGCTGTCGCAACATAGCTAGTGTAAGGTACACCAGCCAGTCTGCTTCCTTCTGAGTGAGGAAACGGACTGGCTACTCCCCTCCACTATCCCGCGGCTGGTGGTGGGTGCTATGTGGGCCCACCATGATGTATGTGTTTCATCCATTTTTATAGATCATTTTAGGGCTTCATCCAAAAAATAAGAAGTATATAAATCGCAGGTGGACAACACCACATGAAAACAATAGCGATTGAATATCCACCCTGTAATGTTTACTTGGCATCCAATCCGTTGGTTAGGTCATAAATGCATAGATGAAGGGCAAAAACAAATATGATCCAAAACTTTTATGGCCCTCAAAAGGTTTTTAATGGTCGACGCTCATTCAACACTGTTTCCTCTAATGTGGTCCACTTGAGATTGAGATATACCTCATTTTTAGTCTCAGACCATAAAATGAACTGAAAAAATAGATGTACGGGATGGATGAAACACATACATCATGGTGGCCCAAAGAGCACCGACCACCAGCCATTGGCTGGTGGCAGGGGAGTAGCCAATCCGTTTGTGCCTCACCCCGTCCGTACTGAGGTTGGCACACGTGTGAGACCTTCATGCTGCTCATCAGGTGGGTCCAACTTGAGCGATCAGGTCCCCCAACAGATGGGCCACACGTGCATTGAAAGTGGGCCGCTATGAGGATAGCTAGTGGTGGACATTCACCGTACATGTGAGTCAGCACACTCGAAGAATGGATGAGCGGGATCCTGGCCTATGGTAGAATCACCGTGGGTCCCACCTGATGAATTGCCTGGATCTTGAACAGGTCTACCAGGTTGCCACGTGTGAAAGCTTATGTCTGACGTTGGCTACTGGGTCCAGCTCACGTGCTAGACGACAGGTAGTTCTAGTCCACACGTGCAAGGCTGCAAAGCTTCTATCTTCAAATCGAACGGTCCAAGTCAAACATTGTAAAATTGACCAACAACATGTGGCCAAACGTGTCAACTTGCACACCTTTGAATTCACACTCTTAATTCATCGCTTCTAATTTAAGCAACTTCAGCGTACAAATTCCTTATTTTATACCAATGTGCCTTTTCCGTGAGACATCTGGGCCGTTGAAATGGTGGTCCATACGATAAAAATCGCCTGAAAAAAATAATTGGATCGAACGACCCATTTATTAGGTGGGCCACATGCATTCCTTGCCATACCAACAGCCGTCCAGTGATTTCGATGGCATAGATTTCCTGATCAATGGACCATCCTGGTTTTGGTGGGAAAGAAAGCACGGTATGTTAACTTCCAATACAAACGTTGGACGTGAACACTTTTCTTTACAAATACATTTCTACAGTTCCACAACACATACATCAGACTGGGGTCTCAATTCAGTAGTCACTCTCGCTACTCAACCTGTCAGTATCTAATCCGCATCCCGCGTGCTGTAGGCTGTGGGGCCCACCGTGATGTCTGTGCTATTAAAAGCTTCCTAGGCCCACCGTGATGTTTATATGCCACCCAACCGTTCGTAATGAGAGTCCTGACAAGAAAGTTTCAACCGTTGGCGTTCCCATCTCCACTCTTTCTTATTGCCTGGTCCAATTGAGCTTTTGAAGTGCGTGTTTTTCCGGCTACTGTATTACTATGAGCTGGCACAGCTGATGGACGGAGAGGATGTCACGTGTACATTACTGTGGGCCCCACTGAGATTTTTTGCTCAATGAACTGCGAAGTTACATTCAGCTGAGTTATACCGATGGCTCAGATATATACGACAACTTGGTCATCTAAAAGTTTGGGCCCACCTTGAAGACCATTTATATATCTTAAAAATCAGTCATGTCCATTCATCAAATGGGCCACTGGACAAAAAACCATAATTGACTGCCACAATATCCAATCGATCGTTGTACTTGTGTGGCCCGTTTGATGAATAAATTGAATCCATTTTTCTACGAAATTATGTTCAAAGTGGACCCAACCTTTTAGGGGATGTGGGGATTGGCTAGTGACCCTCCCACTAGCCAATGGTTAGTAGTCGGTGCTCTGTGGGCCCCACCATGATGTATCTATTTCATTCACGCGTCCATCCATTTTTCCGGATCATAAAAATGAGGGAGATCCATATTTCAAGTGAACCACATTACAAATTTACAGTAAACTATGTTGATTGAATCCATTAAAACTATGTTGATTGAACTCCCATAGTTAAAAACTTGATGGGCCCACAAAAGTTTTGGATATATTTGTTTTTTTCCCTTCATATAAGTCTGTATGACCTAATCAACAGGTTGGATGTCAAATAAACATTGCAGTGGGCCTGAGGAGGTTTTAATGGTGGACAACTACTGTGTTTTTTGTGGTGTGGTCCTCTTGAGATTTAGATGTGCTTCATTTTTGGGATCAAGCCCTAAAATGATCTGGAAAAATGGATGTACAGCATGGATAAAATACATACATCATGGTGGGGCTGATAGAGCACTGACCATGGGCAATCTTGCTAGTGGCAGCATCACTACCCAACTGCGTCCCTTTTGGGCGGCTAAGATGTTACATGCACTTCACTACACGCGTTAAGCTCAGAGAAGTTTCCTAACAAGCAAGGTGGGCCACATGCATTCCTTTGTTGTCAGAAATCTTAAATCAAATTTTTATTTTTAGTGTTGCTTGACCGGTCGTGGGTCAGCCACGATCTGTCGAGGGAGTTGCTCGACTCAAAGTTCAGCGAGTTCACCTTTTGATGTCCGGGCCGCTCGACCGGTCGTGGAGATAGTTCGACCGGTCGTAGGGTCCCTCGACTAGTTGTAGACTCGGCTCGATTAGTCGTGGTTACACAGATTCATTTCCGAATTTGATGCGGACTGCGGAAATTTGAGTTGGTGTGAAAGGGAAAGTTGCCTAAACTATAAATAGGTGTCCTTATGACTTTTCTACGACATGAGAAATAATTCTAAAACTTTCTAAAGGGGTTCTAGGGTTATCAAAGGGTGTAGCAAGGGTGAGATTCGAGGTTGTTCGAATCGGGTAAGTCCTCTCTCTTGTAATTTCTTTTCATAGTGAATTTCTGTCGCTTTGTGCTGTGGTTTTTTTCCCGTAAGGATTTTTCACGTTAAAACTTTGTGTTCTTCTGTGATTACTTATTATTACTGAATTACTATCCTAGATCTAGATCTGTGTGATTCCGTAGCACAAATCTCAAACAAGTGGTATCAGAACCAAGTTGGGGCACAGATATGAATCTGAGAGATTAGTAATAATGGGAAGCATTAGGTATGAGATTGAGAAGTACTTAGGGAAAAATAATTTTAAGTTATGGAAGATCAAGATGATGAGTTCCTTGATCAAGCAAAGCGAAGATAGTGCTCTTGAGGAGCGAAAGTCTACTATGACTGATGATGAATAGAATACTCTTGATAAGAAGGCTTTATCGTCGATCTGTTTATATCTCACGGACGAGGTTCTCTACAACGTCATGAGGGAGAAAATTGCGGCTAAGTTATGGGCGAAGTTAGAGGATGTCTATGCGAAAAAATCTTCGAAAAATCGCCTACACTTGAAGCGGCAGTGGTATAACTTCAAGATAGCTAAGGGTGGAGATCTGGAGGCTCACATCAGCAACTTTAATAAATTAGTTTGCAAATTGCTGGATATGAAGGAGGTGATGAAAGATGAAAAATAAGCATGTATGTTGTTGAATTCTCTTTCGACGTCATATGAGTCATTCAAGGACACTATGTGCAGCACGAATAAAATCCTGAGTGTCGACACCGTTATCTTAGCCCTTCAAGAGAAGGCTACAAGAAAGCTAAACGGCGACATGAGGACATCTTCTGAAGCACTGTTTACGAGGGACATAAATTCTGAGCAAGGTACAGGTTCTTCAGGTTATAGATCCAAATCCAAGAGCAAGGGTAAATGAAAGGTAAAGTGCTGAAATTGTGGAAAGGAAGGACATGTGAAGAAAGATTGTGAAAATTCTAAATCAAAGAAAGAAAATTCTGAGGCTTCGTACAGGGAGGCCAATGTTGCCACGTCAGATGGATCGAGTGGATGTGATAGTAATGTTTTGTTTGTGTCTACTATCAGGCAGCCATATGATGATCGTAAGGACGAGTAGATATGATGGTAATGTTTTGTTTGTGTCTACTATCAGACAGCCATATGATGATCGTAAGGACGAGTGGATGTTAGACACAGGGGCATCTTTTCACATGACTCCTCATCGGAGTTGGTTTGCCAGCTACAGGGAGTGCGATGGTGGACAGGTGTTTATGAGCAACGGCTTTGCCTGTAATGTTGTGGCTGTCGGTATGGTGTGTATCAAGATGTTTGATGGGTTGGAGCGTACCTTGACTGATGTCAGGCATGTTCCTGATATTGAAGCAGAATCTGATTTTTCTTGGTGTACTTGATGCAAAAAGATGCAAATACACAGGTATTGATGATGCCCTTAAGGTATCGAAAGGGGCACGGGTAATCATGAAAGCGCAACGACTCGGTAACTTGTACAACTGTTCACTCCCCAAGTATAGGGTTGTGATGTAGTAATAAACTCGGTAAGACCGAGGTCGAATCCACAGGGACTGAAACTTGTACGTTTCCTGAAACTAGGTAGAAATAGAACTAGCCTAAGATGCAATCTAAATCAAATATAAATTGATGAATAATGGTGAGAGATTAATGTAAAACTGAAGGAATTCAGAGGAAGGAAACTAGGGATTCAGAGGATCCACTTGTAGGGATCAGGGAGATTATGCCTGCATTAAGATTCATGGAAATCAAACTGAACCTACTTGATTTAGTCTTCATGTGATGAAAGGAATATGAATCAGAATGGATTCTATCATCAAACCATGCCCAGGAGACAGAGCAAACAACAGAATTAAACCAATTACCAACCAATCAGATGATTGTGAAGGTTAGGAAGGATACCGCCATCCAGCCATGCCCAGGAGACGATGGCGAACAACAGGGCTTCCTGACGTCACAATCAAAATACGGAAAAGGAAATACTCAAAGCCATTGCAAACCCATTGTAATGTCAGTCATAACAGGCCATTAAAGACTACAAATATTCTCATAATAAAATTAAATCAAAATTCAATTCAGTCTAAATAAAAGGCATAATAACAGTCTCCCATCACGCTACAGGCTTCACCTCTTAGCCCTAGCTAAGAGGTTTAGCCACACATGAATGATTAGGCTAAACTCTGATTAAAAAGAAGAAGAAGAAAGGAAAAGAAAAACCATGTCGGCCTCTGCTCCAGTCCAGCAGCAAAAAGCCAAGCTCTTGCTCCCTGCTTCCACGTTTCCTTCCTTGAATGCTTCTTCCCAACCAAAGACGAGCTCCACGTTCCTCCAAGCTCTTTTTTCCTTCCTTTTTCCTTCCTTTTTCCACGTCCAGCAGCTCCCCACGGCTGCACTCTCCTCTTCCCGTTTCTTCCCTCCTTCCTTTCTTCCTTCAATCCTCCCTACGTTCCAGCCGTGGATAGCTTCTCCCTCTTTTTCTTTTTCCTCATATAGAGCCAGGAGGTCGGTGCGGAAGGCTGGAGTCCGCGGACGAGTTAGCTGCGGAAGCCTTCTTTACGCACAGCAGCCAATTCGAAGCCTTCCACCCTTCTTCTTATTTGCTTTCCTTCCAAAAGGACAACGTCCTCTAGGAGTTTTCGGGCAGACCTTCATGATGAACGGTTCAGATCGTCCGTCCGATCGCCCCCACGAGTGCACAACCTGCCGCAAAAGCCGGACGGCGTCCGGCGCAAAAATAGGGCCTGCGTATCGTCACGCTGTGACGATGGTGGGGTCCACAATCAACTTATCAAGGAAATCCACACCGTCCACTGGTTTCCCCTCGGAATTTCAGTCGGGAATCGCTGTTTTTGGGTCCAAATCGGTGTGGTCCATGGATGCTTTCATTCAGTCGTCCGTCGTCTGTTTTAACGCTCGAAAACCGATCGCCGGTGTCTTTTGACATTCATCCACCTAGGCCTGAGTGATAGGGCGCATGTGCGTCTTATAGACGGTCCGGATCTGACCGTTGATGCGTGGTGGGGCCCACAAAGATTCGTCCGCACGTCCGTGTGCGGACGCTGGAAGAAGAAATCGGTCAAAAGTCAGATTGACCGACTTTTCGTCTCTGTGCACGGCCAGTGCACTTATGCACTATGCACACGCATACTCTAGTGGGGTCCATTATGATGTTTTTGAGAAATCCGCTCTGTCTATCCGTTTTGTCAGCTCATATAAACAGTTGAGACCAAAAATGGAGAATATCCAGATATCAGGTGGGCCCCAGATCAGTAATTTGTGGGCTGATCTGTCCGTTGGGCCACTTTCACAGTGATCCAGGAGCTGAAATTTTACGTGTACGGTTCATTTATGGTCTTCAGGCCACGTATGGAGTTTTGAACTGATCAGATGGTGGGAACCCTATGATCTTGCATTCTGGACACTTTTCAGGTCACTTGAGCTTCAATTTCTCGATTTTCTTGGATCCTTGGCGTGCAAATCTGTCGATCTTGGTCTCCTAGGGTCCGTCCCATGCTCTGGTGTTTTCAGACCGTTAAATCCATGCTTTTAGTACCCTTTCCCAGTCCAGGCTCGTGAATACGCCCTGCATCACAAACATGATTAAATCAAGCTGTTAAACCGTACTATGTTCGTAAATCCAGGCAGTAACTGGATCTGATATGCAATATTTGACCCTCAACACAACCCCCAACCAGCATCTTTCTAGTCTCGAGAAATGTATGCGAAAAATAAGTTGAGAAATACAGGACAATTTCTACAAACTCAAGAGATTTATGAAAAACAATTCAGATACTCGAATTCTAAGATTCATGAATGTTGGCATTACTTTCTCCTGAAATCAAGCTCACAGTAAACTTCATAATCAAGCTCAAATATTAATCCATTAATTAGAACGATTCTAAATATTTAGTTTCATGAGTGTATAGTGTAATCTCGGCTTAACATTATTAAAATTCACTTCTCTATTTCAGGATATCATTGGTAACCACAAGAGAATTCATGATAACCACACCTAAACCAAAGCTTGATTCCTTCTTCCAGCTTTTAATGATTTTCACACTATGTCCACTTTTAAAAAGTACAGCCAAAGAGGAGACTCGAATCTACACCTATAGGGAGCAAACCTATGGTAAAGATCGGACGCCAAAAAGTTTATGAATGTCAACCGTGGGGAATCAAACCTTCACCTGTAGGGAGCAAACCTATGGTGAAAACCATTCGCCCAATCTTTTCAATTTCTCAGGTTGGTTCCTTTCAAGCTTAATGATTACCAAATTAATCCTTCAATATCGAACGAAACCTTAATGTGTAAGCGAGATGTGACATGTAAAATTATGATTCACTCAATGTTTAAAACTTCTAATCATGGATTAATAGTTCTAACTTAACTGTGAAATCTAATAATTAGTTGAATCCAAGAGTCATCAATTCCAACATCACTTATCTTGTAATTCTAAATCCAAGATGGCCGTCAAAATCGCTTCGAATTCATACGAAATTCTAGAAAAATTTAAAAAATTTCACAATTCTGCTCAAGACTAAGAAAAACACTGATTAGGAAACCTAATCTCCCACCCCCAACCAAAAATCTACATTGTCCTCAATGTAAAAGATATGAGTGTGCAATGCACTTAGGACAACGAAAAGTGAATATGAAGTGATGGGAAGATAGTACCTGGCTGATGAATCGAGAGATACTTTCCAAGAGATCGCAGCATGGGCGTCGGTCAACACGAGAGAGAAAGTAACACAAAAATGACAAAAATAAAACCTTACCTGTACCACTTTCGCAGGTGCTCTCGATTGCATTTAGCATATGCAACAAGCCTTTAAACCCCTAGGTTACCCCTAGTGGACGAGTTGTAGTCTCGTGAGGGTTTGCAGTAATGTTACCCACAAACATTGAACTAACTAATGATAAAAACGAAATGAAATGAAGAGCTGGGTTGCCTCCCAGGAGCGCTAAGTTTACCGTCTTCAGCCAGACAAATAAAGCAACTACCCTAGTCCTATGAAAACAGGAAAAAACTACTCGATCATGTCGCAAGGTTCTTCTTCCGGCCAGTATCGTGATAAGTTTCTCAACAGGATCATCCAAAAGCCCTTTTTACAATAGGCTTGGATGCCCTGGAGCTTGACTTTCCAGAGAAACTTATGTACCTCATTAAAATTTTACTGTTGATTCGCTTGAGGTATCCAAAGTATATATGATTCACCTGTGTCAGAAAACGTTGCAAAGTTAGTATCCCATGGTGAATCAGAGACTACAGGTAGATCAAATTGAGAAAAATTTTCAGGAAGTGGTGTAGTCTCAACACATTCCGAAGTAGCAAACTTCAGTTCAATTTTCAGCTCCTCCTCCCCTAATGGTAAACATTCAGGGTCTGTGGAAGAAGGGGCTTCAGAGTAAGGGTTTACTCGGTCAGTGATGACTACCGAGATGTCGTCTTGCAAGGCATTCACTATGTCTCTTATTATGGGATCATTTGAATCTGCAAAGTGTGCCAAACAATCATCCAAAGAGTTGGAAAATTCAGTTGAGCGTGACCTATGTTCCACATTAAAGTTCGTGATGATCTGCCCAAGGAATCCATTGTCTTTAAAGGTAAACGGAGGTGTGCTCTCTTGCTTCAGCCCTATACAAATAGATTGAAAATCAATAGGGGAAGCATCGATGTGATTACTTTGTTCATTGAAACTACTCAATCGAGGTGTTGAATTGTCAAACGTGTACAGTTCAGATGGTGGCCTCAACTTAGTGGTTTCAATTTCCAAGGTCGTAGCGAGCAACTCGTCCTTCTCCCGAATCACATCATCATTTAATTCAGAGGAGTGGTCCAAACATGTTTCACAAGAGTTAGAAGGGTCGATTGTAAGGGGCTCAGCCTCCACCTTAAAATCAGACATGTCAGGTGAGGGGAGTGGCTCATTATGACCGACCACTTCATGTACATCTTGATCATTGACCTGGACCAAACTAGAGATTGATTCTAGGGGACTTTGGGCTGTATATTCATGATCATCATCTCAATAAGCATCATCGACTAATTCCGTGCAGTACACACTTGGGATGGGGTCGCTCTCCTCACATTCTACACCTAAGTTCAGTTGAGGTTTGAAAAAACTAACCTCTACGTCATCATTGAGATCTTGTGTGTTATGTGAGGAAAGTGTGTCATCATCACTGTATTTGAAAGATACCCACGCATCTTGACCATTTCTTTGAACAGTCATCGAGATCAACTCATCGAAAAATTGAACCATATGCTTATGGATAGAATCCAACTCCTCATTTGTAATTCCAGAGTTCTTTCAAAGCGAGTTAGGATCACTTTTCTCGCATTGTATTTCTGGAATGAATTGTGGTTGAGATAACTGAGTCTCCTCTATCTTATTAAGGCGCGGTGCTTCCAACGATTTTCTCATTTTCGTGAGATAGGCCAGGCTACACTGAGCTAAATCCTCTTGGATTGTTTCTGGTTGGATATCAATGGTAGGGTATCCAAGAGGGTAATCATTATAACATATAGTTGGTTCATCTTCCAAATTTTGATGTTTCCTTTGGTAATAGTCATACTGATCATACATGGGAGAATATGATGGTCGATAATAATCCTCGTTTTCATAATTACGATCATATACGGCCCTATTAACCGATGGAACATAACGTTTTAATCGGTTCTCAATGTCTGTTCTCGATGGAGAAAAATCTTGAGGTATACGTTGAATTCCACACCCCTCAGGCATTCCCCAATATCTCTTATCCATCTCCGTATATGCACATACCCACGCTTCCATGGTAGAACCCTAACTCTGAGTCTAATCCTAGAAAAAAGAAAAATCTTACAGCAATACATAAAGTAAGAGGAGAAGTTAGAAAGATGTTACCAGACTAGAGATTCTTATATTAAGATCCTGCAAAAGAAAACAACAGAAATTAGTTTCTAAATCTAAAAATTCTAAAGTAATGTTAGTTTTTAAACAAAAAGTCTACAAGTAGAAATTTCTAAAAATAAATTAGGAAACAAAGTTAGATTTTAAAAGAGTTAGAATTAGAAAGTTAATTTCTAAGAAGGAAAGTTCCAGAATTAGAAAATTTCTAAAAATAAAGGAAAGATGAGTTAGTCTCTAAAATTAGAAAGAATCTCTAAAAGAAAGGAAATAACTAACCTTGTTTCTAAAAACAAAAGAGGGAAGTTTCTAAAAATAAACTATTTTCTAAAAATAGAAAAAGTAGAGGAATTAGAAAGGGATTACCAATTTAAAAGTTTATATCAGGATCCTACAAGACAGGAAAACATGTTAGTTTCTAAAATAAAATAAAAAAAAAACTTTAACCTAAAGTTAGTAAAATTCTAATCTTAACCTAATTCTAAAACTAATTAATTCCAGAAAATGTAACCGTCAGTCCCCGGCAACGGCGCCAAAAACTTGTTCACTCCTCAAGTATAGGGTTGTGATGTAGTAATAAACTCGGTAAGACCGAGGTCGAATCCACAGGGACTGAAACTAGGTAAAAATAGAACTAGCCTAAGATGAAATCTAGATCAAATATAAATTGATGAATAATGGTGAGAGATTAATGTAAAACTGAAGGAATTCAGAGGAAGGAAACTAGGGATTCAGAGGATCCACTTGTAGGGATCAGGGAGATCTTATGCCTGCAGTAAGATTCATGGAAATCAAACTGAACCTACTTGATTTAGTCTTCATGTGATGAAAGGAATATGAATCAGAATGGATTCTATCATCAAACCATGCCCAGGAGACAGAGCAAACAACAGAATTAAACCAATTACCAACCAATCAGATGATTGTGAAGGTTAGGAAGGATATCGCCATCCAGCCATGCCCAGGAGACGATGGCGAACAACAGGGTTTCCTGACGTCACAATCAAAATACAAAAAAGGAAATACTCAAAGCCATTGCAAACCCATTGTAATGTCAGTCACAACAGGCCATTAAAGACTACAAATATTCTCATAATAAAATTAAATCAAAATTCAATTCAGTCTAAATAAAAGGCAAAATAACAGTCTCCCATCATGCTACAGGCTTCACCTCTTAGCCCTAGCTAAGAGGTTTAGCCACACATGAATGATTAGGTTAAACTCTGATTAAAAAGAAGAAGAAGAAAGGAAAAGAAAAACCAAGTCGGCCTCTGCTCCAGTCCAGCAGCAAAAAGCCAAGCTCTTGCTCCCTGCTTCCACGTTTCCTTCCTTGAATGCTTCTTCCCAACCAAAGACGAGCTCCACGTTCCTCCAAGCTCTTTTTTCCTTCCTTTTTCCTTCCTTTTTCCACGTCCAGCAGCTCCCCACGGCTGCACTCTCCTCTTCCCGTTTCTTCCCTCCTTCCTTTCTTCCTTCAATCCTCCCTACGTTCCAGCCGTGGATAGCTTCTCCCTCTTTTTCTTTTTCCTCATATAGAGCCAGGAGGTCGGTGCGGAAGGCTGGAGTCCGCGGACGAGTTAGCTGCGGAAGCCTTCTTTACGCACAGCAGCCAATTCGAAGCCTTCCACTCTTCTTCTTATTTGCTTTCCTTCCAAAAGGACAACGTCCTCTAGGAGTTTTCGAGCAGACCTTCATGATGAACGGTTCAGATCGTCCGTCCGATCGCCCCCACGAGTGCACAACCTGTCGCAAAAGCCGGACGGTGTCCGGCGCAAAAACAGGGCCTGCGTATCGTTACGCTGTGACGATGGTGGGGTCCACAATCAGCTTATCAAGGAAATCCACACCGTCCACTAGTTTCCCCTCGGAATTTCAGTCAGGAATCGCTGTTTTTGGGTTCAAATCGGTGTGGTCCATGGATGCTTTCATTCAGCCGTCCGTCGTCCATTTTAACGCTCGAAAACTGATCACCGGTGTCTTTTGACATTCATCCACCTAGGCCTGAGTGATAGGGCGCATGTGCGTCTTATAGACGGTTCGGATCTGACCGTTGATGCGTGGTGGGGCCCACAAAGATTCATCCGCACATCCGTGTGTGGACGCTGGAAGAAGAAATCGGTCAAAAGTCGGATTGACCGACTTTTCGTCTCTGTGCACGGCCAGTGCACTTATGCACTATGCACACGCATACTCTAGTGGGGTCCATTATGATGTTTTTGAGAAATTCGCTCTGTCTATCCGTTTTGTCAGCTCATATAAACAGTTGAGACCAAAAATGTAGAATATCCAGATATCAGGTGGGCCCCAGATCAGTAATTTGTGGGCTGATCTGTCCGTTGGGCCACTTTCACAGTGATCCAGGAGCTGAAATTTTACATGTACGGTTCATTTATGGTCTTCAGGCCACGTATGGAGTTTTGAACTGATCAGATGGTGGGAACCCTATGATCTTGCATTCTGGACACTTTTCAGGTCACTTGAGCTTCAATTTCTCGATTTTCTTGGATCCTTGGCGTACAAATCTGTCGATCTTGGTCTCCTAGGGTCCGTCCCATGCTCTGGTGTTTTCAGACCGTTAAATCCATGCTTTTAGTACCCTTTCCCAGTCCACGCTCGTGAATACGCCCTGTATCACAAACATGATTAAATCAGGCTGTTAAACCGTACTATGTTCGTAAATCCAGGCAGTAATTGGATCTGATATGCAATATTTGACCCTCAACAACAAGTTGATAGGAAGCACTTTAAAAGGTGGAGCTGCAGTGGATGTAGCGGATTCCACATCTGCACGTGTGTGGCATGTTGGGCATGACCACATGAGCGGGCAGGGCAGGAAGGCTGAGACGCGCGGGCAGGGATACAGAGCAGGTGGAGCAGCCACCTGTGAGAAGAATCACACGGCATGATCACAGGATATCGGTGTGGTACATGGACGACTCCAATATCGCAGGGGATTCATCTTCTATTCTGATGGCTCTAGGTGAGTCTGTGCTGAGAAGTGGAAGGTGACTATGGGCGATGTGATGGATTCGTTGTACCAAACCGACATATGGGAGCTGGTGGAGCTTCCAGTGGGTCGGAAAGCGGTTGGATGTAGGTGAATCTTCAGGAGGATACAGTATAGATACAGGGTGAGGTTGATAGTGAAGGGTTATGCTCAGAGACAAGGGATCGACTTCTCAGAGATATTCGCGTCGACGGTATAACATGTGTCTATTATATCCGTGATTGGTGCTGGTTGGCCAATGTGATCTTGAGCTGGAAGGATGAATGTGGAGTCTGTACTTCTACAAGGGAAAGTGAAGAGCAGATCTACATGAAGCAAGCAAAGGAGTTCAAAGTTAATGGGGCTGAGAAAAGACTTTGCAGG
Organism: Magnolia sinica; assembly: GCF_029962835.1. Lineage (NCBI taxonomy): Eukaryota > Viridiplantae > Streptophyta > Magnoliopsida > Magnoliales > Magnoliaceae > Magnolia > Magnolia sinica. The sequence continues at coordinate 10,210,675 of NC_080584.1, read as the reverse complement.
AGGTCGTGGTTCAACCTGTCACCTAGGTAGTGATTTGATTCCTTCATGATGAGTCAGGAATTGATGACATGTAAATCGCCAATTATGACATGTCTGAAATCAATGTACTGAAGACTCGGATAAGTGGGACATTCAGGATAAAGGATCGGGGGGCTGCAAAGATTGTTCTTGGCATTGAGATTGAATGAGGAGTAGGCTTTGGTAATTACAAGAGGAATACCTTATGTGTAGGTATTGATCAAGGATGTGATAGACCAGGTAAAGCCGGAGAGCGTTCCCTACGCATCTCTCCTCAAGTTTTCCTCAGGACATGTTTCAAAACAGATGAGGAAAAGCAGGATATCTCATGAACTTTATTCGAATGCGGTTGGCAGTGTATGCCTTGGTCTAGATTAGACGGGTTATTCCACAGGCTATTAGTGTTGTGAGCAAGTACCTCGACAAGTAATATTGGATAGCGATGAGATGGCAAGAAGACTACGTCTTTCCTTTTGAGAAGACAGGAGCAAGGATGGTTAGATACGTGGATTTTGATCCGACGGACATGCTCTCCTAGATTGTTCTTGTAGAGAAGTTCAAGTTTTGTAAAACTTCTCTGGGCTTGGCGATGGCGGAAAAGAAGGACGGAATGTGCACGAGAAGCTATGATGTAATAAAGAAATAAGAGAAGAGGTCAATAAGCTACACGGTTGAAGATTGAAGACTTGGTGGAGATTGTTGTCAGAAGTCTTAAATCAGATTTTATTTTTGGTGTTGCTCGACTGGTCGTGGGTCAGCCACGATCGGTCGAGGGAGCTGCTCAACTAGTCGAGCACTGCTCGACTCAAAGTCCAATGAGCTCACCTTTTGGTGTCCGGGCCGCTCGACCGGTCGTGGGAATAGCTCGACTAGTAGTAAGAGTCCCTTGACCAGTCGTGGACTCGGCTTGACTAGTCATGGTTACGCAGATTTGTTTCCGAATTTGATGCGGACTGCGAAAATTTGAGTCGGTGCGAAAGGGGAAGTTGCCTAAACTATAAATAGGTATCCCTAGGGCTTTTCTAGGACATGAGAAATAATTCTAAAGCTTTCTAAAGGGGTTCTAGGGTTATCAAAGGGTATAACAAGGGTGAGATTTGAAGTTGTTCGAATTGGGTAAGTCCTCTCTCTTGTTATTTATTTTCATAGTGGATTTCTGTCCCTTTGTGCCGTGGTTTTTTTCTCATAAGGGTTTTCCACGTTAAAACTTTGTGTTCTTCTGTAATTGCTTGTTACTATTGAATTGTTATCCTAGATTTAGATCTGTGTGATTTGGCAGCATAAATCCCTAACATCCTTGACAAGCTATCCATTGATTTTGATGGCATAGATTTCCTGGTCGATGGACCATCTTGGTTTTGGCAGGAAAGAAAGCATTGTATGTGAACTTCCAATACAACCGTTTGACCTGAATATTTTTCTTTACAAATACATTCCTAAAGCTCTTTATTTTACTGCAAAGGTACATTCATATCAATGTTCAGATCCCTCTCAATGGGATGCGACCTTCTTACCACGCCTGTTGTAGGCTGTGGGGCCCATCGTGATGTATGTGCTACATCCATCTTGACCGTCACGTTCGTTATAAAAAGTAAAAAAAAAAAATGGGGCTTGTCCAAATTTCATGTAGACCACACCTTGCGAAAGAGTGAAGATGGAGACGAACGCTATTAAAAACTTCCTAGCCCACGGTGATGTTTATATGCCACCCAATCCTTCTTAAGAAGAGTCCTGCGAAGAAAGTTTCAACTGGCTAAATCCACATTGTCCACCCATTTTTCGAGATCATTATAGAACATGGGCCAAAAAATGAGGTAGATCTAAAGCTCAATTGGACCCCACCATAGAAAGCAACAAGGATTGAATACTTACCATTGAAAACTTTTTTGGAGCCACATAAGTTTTGGATCTGCCTCATTTTTAGGCCCATGCCATAAAATGAGGTTACAAAACAAATGAATGGTTTAGATTGTTATTCTCAATAGTTTCAAATGATGGTGGGTATATCTATTCAATGTACCACTGTATTACAAAGAAAGCATGAAATTAAGCTTATCTCACGGTGAGATGGAACAATCCCTTCCACGGGTAATAATTATATCTTTTGAATCCCATCCCACCTAATCCTTTCCAATGCAACTGGCCAAACAGACCCTGAGTGGACTACACCCTGGTAAAGAGTGAAGATGGAGACGGATGCTATTAAAACCTTCCTGGGCCCACCGTGATGTTTGTATGCCACCCAACCCTTAGAAGAGTCCTGCGGAGAAAGTTTCAACTGTCGGTGTTCCCATCTCCACGGTTTCTTATTGCTTGGTCCACTTGAACTTTGGAAGTGCATGTTTTTACATGTTTTTTTGGGCGGAGTGAATGTCACAGAGACATCACTGTAGGCCCCACTGACATTTTTTGCTTAATGGACTGCTAAGTTACATTCCACTTATACCCATGGTTCACCTGTATACCGTCACTTAGCCATCCAAAAGTTTGGGTCCACCTTGAAGACCATTATATATCTTAAAAATCAGTCATGTCCATTCACCAAATGGGCCACAGGACAAAAAACCATAATTGACTGCCACAATATCCACTCAATCGATGTACTTGTGTGGCACGTTTGATGAATGGATTGAATCGATTTTTCTACAAAATTATATATGTTCAAAGTAGACCCAACCTTTTAGGGGATGTGGGGATTGGCCAGTGACCCTCCCACTTGCCAATGGTTAGTAGTAGGTGCTCTGTGGGCCCCACCATGATGTATCTGTTTCATCCACACATTCATCCATTTTTTTTCCATATCATAAAAAATGAGGGGATCCATATTTCAAGTGAACCACATTATAGTAAACTTTTTTTAGAAAAAAAAGTTTTTTAATTAAATTTTATTTTAAACACGCACCCGCCACACACCCACTCACGCCGTGGTGGGATTTCACGACCTGTGGGTTTCCAACACAAGACCTGGTGTTGGAACTCCTTGGAGTCTACCACTCGGGCAAGGATTGGAACTATACAGTAAACTATGCTGATTGAACTCCCACTATTAAAAGCTTCTCGGAGCCATAGAAGTTTTGGATCAAGTGATATTTTTTATTTTTTATTTCCCTTCATCCAGATCCTTATGACATAATCAATAGTTTGGATATCAAATAAACATTGCAGTGGGCCCTAGGACGTTTTAATGGTGGACATTCAATTACTACTGTTTTTCTGTGGTGTGGTCCACCTGACATTTAGATCTTCTCATTTTTGGGATCAAGCCTTAAAATGATCTGGAAAAACGGATGGATGGCATGGATAAAACACATACATCATGGTGGGGCGGACAGAGCAACGATGACGGGCTATCTTGCTGTGGCCGCATCACTTTCGAAACTGCAACCCTTTTGGGCAGCCAGGATGTTACATGCACTTCACCACACGCGTTAAGCTCAGAGAAATTTCCTAACAAGCTCCACCACATATGAACATCCATGCCATCCCTGTCTGCCTATCGTACGTGTGTAAGATCCGAGCCGTGTGTCAAGTGCGAAACACACTTTCAAGTTTTATGACCGTCCATCGTCCTCATATGATCTGTCACCTAGCTACGGTTGATTGGTGAAATGATATACCCAGTGAGTGCCACTTGATACACGGCTTGGATGTAATACAAAGGAGTGGATCAGCCTGATTTTCACCCAAGGTGATCTTCATGAGGTATCAGCCTCTTTTGCATGATTCACGTGTCCTGTACACAAACCAAGGTCCCTTTTTCTTGTCCATCAGAACCGTTGATCATTTATAAAATTTCCTTTTTAACTCATTGAATTGATTAAAAATCATGGGCACCGTTGATATTTTGGTCAACCCAGGTGTGGCAAGTGTAGCCCATTGCGGCCCACATGCTAAGATGGTCTGATGATCCAAACCCTCCATTTTATCAATGTTAACACAAATAAGTAAGGATCCAATAATCACACTTCAATGATGATCCTTGCCTTTGATTATACTTAGATGAAGATGAGCCATTGGAAATATTCTTTTCAATGTTCTAAATCCATCTAGAAACAGGGGTGATCACAACCACCCATTTAGCTTAAGCTTTTGATGGTGCCCTGTAAAGCCGAGCATCCACAACATGGATGGTTTCGATCATCAGATCATATCAGCATGTGGGCCCCAATGGGGCGACATAGCTGGCCATCCTGATTCAGGACAGAGGCAAAACGAAAAGTCAAAGGCGTGGAGCTGGGCCGACTTTGCTGAAAAGTTAATACTTGTGTCATTTTCTATTATTAGGTGTAATGCCGACATCTCTCAGTTTTTATCATAATTTATGAATTGTATGACAAAAGAACATGTGCAAGATCTGGACCGTTCATCAGGTGTGACACTGTGAAAATGGGTGGATAAAAGGTGGGCAAGCTAACCAGAAACATGGACCGTTGGATACTCTTTTTTTTTTTCCCCCCCTTGGCTATCCATTTTTAGACACAGATAAAGGTGGGCCCCACAGAACCCTCTATAGGAGGCTACTCAATCAGTGACTTGTCCGAGTATTAAAATGCAGTTGGTGGGGAAAGTCTAATATATGGGCCTTTCCTTAATATATGGGATTAGCTGTGGGTTTTAGTATTACAATTGTCTAAATCATAGTATCGTTGGACAGTTACATCTCATGGAGGTCTGAAATCTACTCCTTAATGAAATATTATTTCCATGAGAAAAAAAAGAGGAATGGACAAGAAGCTGATGTAAATGAAAACTATCCCTTCTTTTGTTTTCCAAAATAACTTTTTATGATTGCGGCCCATTTTCAAATCTACTTTGCAATTAGTGGCATGTGGCACGTTGGCATATGTGTCACGTGTGGGAACGTTTGATGAAGATGAACGGTGGCACATGTATCACATGTGGAACATTAGTATATGACACATGGGATGCTTGAAGATGGACACTATGGGTGTTTGAAGATAGACGTTGACACAAGTGGCCTATATAAGTTACTTGAAGATAATGAGTGACACGTGTGGCATTTGTAGAAGGTTTAAATATGGCATATGGGAGGTGACGGAAGATGGGTGGTGGCATATAGATGCATGCATATGTGTTGGCACGTATAGATGGACGGTGGCTAGAGTTGGGGACGGGATGACTCTGACTCAGCAAACTTGACTTGTCCGACTCGTTCAAATTTGACTTATCCAAACTAAGTGGGCGAGTCCATCTGAACCGAGTTGACTTCGTCCAATCTGAACTTAAACCGAGTCAAGTTCAAGTCACCCAGTAAATCAACTTGACTCGATCGACCCAAAATCAAACTCAGTATTGACTCAACTCAATCCAAAACTTGGCTCATACATATGTTAAAACAATAAAAAAATAAAAAAATAAAAAATTCTGCCAAGTGAATATAAGCTTCGGAGGGGTGATTTCAGCCCATGAATACCCACTACACTTGACTCAACTCGGTGCCAACTCAACCTAAGTCATACTTATGATCGGGTCAAACTCGGCCTGGATTAGTGCAGGCCGGACTCGGATCAAGTCAGGCACGCTGTACAGGTACCAAGTCGGTTTGAGTTTGGGTTAAGTCTATTTCAAAACTGGATTGAATCAGGTTAGCCCTAACTCGGTCCGACTTGACTTGATGCTCGTATCCAACATCTTCGCACAATATATTTGGTTTTCAATGAAGAGAATGTTCAACTCAACAACAGGCGTTGCATGAAGATCTGCCTCATTTTCACCATCGAACAGTGTAAAATCACACTGAAAACATATAAAATCATGGGGTGTGGATCACCTGAGCCACGGAATGACCTGAGTTTTGGATTATTCATACATCCTAGTGGGATATGTCTGATAAGTGGATTGGATGACATATGCAGAGCAAGTTGGGTCGGAGGCAATCTAAAAGTTTGTATTGTGAGCGCACTCCACTACCCTTCTCCATGTTGTGATGTGGCCCACCTGATTTTTGAATTAGTTTCATGTGTTGGGGCATCATCTGATAGATGGTTTGGATGGAACACAAACATCACGGGCCCACACAGCTCAAACGAATGCAAACTGGGATACTTTTGGTCCAGCTTGTGCTCGGTCGGGCTTAGGTCCGGACCTTTTGTTTATCGGTTTGGGACCAGACAGACTGAATCTGAACCACCCAATTCAAACAATATTCTCTGTGGGTGAATCGCATGCAAGACCCACATGCATCTTTGGTCAGATGATTGGGACCGTCCATTTGTTGAGCATCATCGGTAGATGGGACTTGCCAAAACCACATTGAACAGATGATCCCGACCATTGATATGTTGGACAGATGATTATTTATGCTTTCAATTCATTTGAATGGCATGAAGGGTGGGAAATGGGTTAGGCTAGCCCAGCCGCCCGCATCATCCAGCTTTGGGCTAGATGCGGTCATGATCTGGGCTAGGTTGGGCATGAGTATTGAGGCCTGCTAACAAATTCCCCAGGTCTTGAGCTTGACAATAGTGAAGAGTGGGACACTTCTTGGATTTTCCATAGCCCTAACATCTCTGCACAACAAATGATCTCAGCCACCCAATCTTTTCCCTAATCTTTTAACATTATTAAAAACCCATATCATTTTTCCATAGATTTGACAATTAGATCACCTTGATGTTATTTATGGAAAGGGGACCCATCCAAGGGGGTACGAAATCAGTTGAACGGTTCAGATTGACATGCCGATGCATTGGTTATTTGGAAGGTATGTTGGACATTTTACATTATTGCTTTCCCTTCAAGAGATGGGATGTATTTACAAGGAGTTTAGGGTCTCACGTTACTTTACTTGTATAGAGCTTCACACTCCCTACAAATTTCCATATAATCTATATTATTAAAAGTTTATAATCCGGCCTATCTATGTCTAAACTAACTTAAATCCTTTCATCATCCATGGTGTCTATCAGTGGCTAAAATCTCATTCAAATACAAGTAGTGTACCATTAAAAAAATAGCTATTAGATGTTCATCAAGCTTGATCAAACACATTTAATGATGAAACTAAAAGATTAATGGTTGAAAATATTCAAAAATACCTTTTGAAAATATTTGAAAGCTTTAGCCAACTTTAAAACACTTGATGAATAGTCTGATATTTAAAAATAAATATTAAAAAGACTATTGGATTCCATGTTGGTGCATGTAAAGCTTCCACTGCATTACATTCCGATGAAGTCCAATCACATCGGTTTTAAAAATTAGTCAAAGATAGCATATGATTAACTCAATCCAATCTAAGTATGATGGGGCCTTGGCTAAGAAATTGGATGTGATCGATGTGAAGTAAATAATCAAACGCCAATGCATTCAAGGGTAACAACAACAAGATGCTTGATGGTGGAGATTTAATCCATTTCAATTCTTTATTGGTTCCAAACATAGGATAACTATGAAACTAACCCTTAATCATCAAATCCAATGAAATGGTAATGTTTTCATGGCAGTACTCAAGAACATGAATACAGAGCTGTCCCTCACCCATCGTGGTCGTTGTGTCTACTTTATTCTTTTTCTAGGAACCCACTAGAGAGATTCCCATGAAAGAAAAAACTTATTTAATCTTCTAAACATATTTAATTGAAAAGTTTCACATGCAATTAATGATGAAGAACAAAAGAATAATCTATTCAACCAAGTGACTATAAATAAAACAACATATATTGAATTGGTAAACAATTATTGGACAGTTAAAAATGAGAAATATCTAATCATCCTATTTCAACAAACAAGCGTACGTCCACAAATAAGAGGTTTGGATTGTTCAATGAAATCTAATTTCCGGACTTTGACTAAACGATATAGATTTCCACAATCTACTTTATTTAATTTGGCTTAAATTACACCACTTCTACAATTTTTTAGTACCTGTGCATCAAGTGTCACATGCAGTACGAGTATCAATAACTCACAAAATAATATCCCAAATACAAACCATAAAGACATACATATGTATAGTACATATACATGCATCCATCATAGTATTTACTTACGTACTAATGTATCCACGTATGTATGTATTTTTGCATGCACGAACAGATTGGGAGTTGATCACCACCGTCTGATCTCTTGCAACATGGGTTGAGTGGGTAGAAGTGAGCCTTCCACGTGAATGGACATGCTCAAATTGGATGACGAGTCACATTGGCTTGTTCATGGTTCTTCCACATGGCTCTCTTAACATATCAACGGTCCTGATGGATGTTTTGGATCATTACATTGTTTCTACATAACAATGGGCCAAACTGGCTTTTTATCCCATAAGCCCAAGCCCATATCATTTATTTTACAGGCCCGTAGGTCTGATCAGGATCAACAGAAATAATTGTTGAGAGACTTGATCACCGGGCATGCAGCCTCATCTTTCCCATAAAAGTGTCACTGATGTAGAGTGGGTCACCGAAAATTTCATGGCCAAGATGGACCAGAGAAGGCCTGATCAGAGGCGGAAGTGATCCACACCGTCAGAAACTTAAAAAAATGCATATCTCGCAAATTGGAATGCGTTATTTGATGTAATCATATTGGAGTGGGAGAAGCTACTTTAGCCAACCAAACCCTACAGCGGGTTGCCCACACTGAATTTGCGAGATTACATCAAATCAATGGTCGAAAATTCATTTTATTTCTGTTTTTACTATTTATAGTAAGTTTTAGTTGGACCATAACTTTTGATCGTTGAGTTTTAGGAGTTGTGCCCAACATGGAAAGATCTTACAAAAATTAGCAGAATAATGTGGTTAGGCTAAATCGGACACTTATTATTTTTGGCCAAAAACCATGAAGTTTACTATAAATCATGACCGTTTATAAATAGTAAGTTTACTATTTATAAGTCAAAATTTTAAGGAGTTTGAGTCGGAGTTTGATCATGAAACTTCTTAGGTTTGATATCATTATTTAAGGGATTGTAAACTCATTTTTATTATCAATTAATTTATTTTTAGAATTATTAGAAATTATTTTCTATTTTCATCCCTCCCTCGTAGATTCAAGGAATCTCTGTGAAGAGTCTAGATAAACTCCATGGATTCGGAGTAGTAATCCTCAAGGAAGACAGTGCTCGACCTGCGTGATGAGAATTGGCCAAATTTGTACGCCTCATGATCTTCATGGTGGGGCCCAATGTTTACGTGATGTCCAACACAGATGATACACTTGCATAAAGATGGGGCCGCATGCCGACTGCAGATGATGAGATCTGTACCATTAAATCGATCCCGTACCGTTTATTTGTTGGGCCTGATCAAGTAGACATGCGTTTGTAGGCCCAAAAGTTATACCCAAGCCCATCTCACAATAGGATGGGCCTGAATACCAGATGGGCCAGCTCAAATTGAAATTTTCAAGTGCCCAAAATACCCCTATAAGGATAGGGATGTTTTGGCCATGAACTGGTTATTCTAGGGAGGAGGGAGAGGAGGGAGAAATCCATACATATTGGTGAGATGACAGATTTCCAAGCACTTCGGGCATTGTGTCTTTAAAAGAAATAGTATAAACTCTCCTGAAAAGAAGAAGAAAAAGAAGAACTGATCAGTGTTCTATTACTAGGAACTTAGACCCAGCCAGGTCGACGAATGAGCCGAGAATCGGATGAGTTGACCCAATGGTCCAGCCCAGGCTCGTAAACCTTGACCTGGGTCTAATTTATATTTATTGAAATTTAAAAATGTGAGTGACTTTGAAGTGTATTGGATTGTAAGACTCTTTTAAGTTTAATAAACCCATTGCCAACCGTAAGCACAAGGCTTATTAAGGCGGGTCAACGGGTGAGTTTGGGGTTGGCTTCCACCCCAATTTTGAACTGTCCAACCAGGCCTGTTACACCCACGCTGTAGTGGGATTTCACCACCTATGGGTATCGAACCCAAGACCTCGTGGTGAAACTCCTCAGAGTCTACCACTGAGGTAAGGACTCGGACCCATATACTTTTATCACATGTAGGTGTTTTTCTTCAAAACCTAGATATTTAATAATGGTAATCGCACCATTATCATATGGGCTCTAATGGCTGTTATAGTTTTTTTTTTGAAAAAAAAATGCATTGACACGGCTAAAGGTCATTATGAGGCCCATTTAAAATAAAAATAAAAATGCATAATCATTATGTAACTGTTTTTTAATACCTTGAAAATAACAGGCCACACGGTGATAATATGCTATGAGATAGATATGGAAAATCTGTGGTTGAGATTTTGCTTCCCATGAGGTAGGAAAATTAAAATATGCATAGAAATGTCGTAAGTTTTGTGATAAAATGAGATGATCAATTGTTTATTGACTTAAAAGATATGATAGAAAGAGTGCTATCAGTTCCACTAATAATGAATTCAATCATCTGAATCCATACAAAATGGACCGCCTACTGACAATAATGCCAGTAGTGAGTCGCTACTGGTCAGCATGGCCCACCATGCATGTCGTCGTCCATCCATTTTTCCAAATCATGATGTGCTGTGTACTCCACCATAGGAATCAGTGGTGATTGAACGCCCACCATTAAAACTTTGTGAGAGCCACTAAAGCTTTTTTTTTTTTTTAACACACGCACACACACCCCACACACTCACGCTAGTGGAATTTCACCACCTATAGGTACTCAAACCCTTGATAGGGGGTTGAAACTCCTGAGAGTCTACCACCCGAGCAAGAGTAAGGAGCCGATATATGTGTGACCTAATCAACAGGTTGGATGGCGAAAAAACACTACAGTGAGCCTTATGAAGTTTTGAATGGTGAGCATTCAATAACCACTGTTTTTGGTGAGGTCCACCTGAGATTTGGATGATAATGGGCTGCGGGACGTATCTCTGGGTGGCGCCCACCAGATGAAAAGTCCTGATTAATCTTTGTCAACTGGTTGGACTCCAGGGGATAGTGATATAAATACTTCCGAAAGTTTGAAAATTATGTGATATTTTCATGAGAAATAATCTTGAATTTTAAATTTTTTATTTTTAGCAATTTTATAATGTAAAAATTATTAATTTATATAATCATTTATTGGATCTAAAATCAAGCTCATGATGTTCACTTTAAAACTTAGAGCCCAGACAACCGGCTCACGAATCTCAATCAATTACTTATAAGAATTCTATAAGGTGGACCTTATTGATATCAACAGTCTGAATTACCCTAAAGGTTGAATAGTGTGATTGGGAGTATCAGTGGACCCCACTCAAGATCATGGGATCAAAAGAGAGTTAGGACTGTAGCAAAATCATAAAATGGATGGAGTGTGTCATGCCTATCAGGCTTTGATCAATGTATAGTGTGTGTGTGTGCACATGCGCGTGTGTGTTTGCATACATACATTGTGGTCATGGGCCCGGTGGTCCCGTTGTCAAACATGCACTGGCATTTGACCAATGTGTAGCTTCTGCCCATATATTTGAAGATCTTAGAATCATTGATGGCATTCCCACGGTATGGTTCACCACTTATGTTCCATGTAGGCAATGTGGACATGCCTCGATGTCGGAAGACGGAGTTTGGACCAGCCACTGCACCATCGAAGGAAATGTGTTAAGAGTCAACAGTACAGTTCACATTGGAAAATGTGACATCAAGCTTCTCTCATCAATCTCTCATATATATGACAGTTCTCACATGTATTATGACACAGGGAAAGATGTGAGGTCGAGCACTGTCTTCCTCAAAGGAATAACTGTTCTGAATCGACGGAACTTCTTTGGACTCCTCACGGAGACTTTTCGAATCCACGAGAAAAAAAGAAGTAAACAAAATAGAAAATAAATTCTATAAAATTCAAAATTGATTGATGAATTAAATAAATGAGTTCACAACTCTTTAAATATGAATACCAAGCAATGGAAGAGAAATCAGAACCAAACTATAACTAAAACTCCTAGAATTCGCAACTTACTATAAATAATAAACTTACTATTTATAGATGGTCATGATGTCTACTAGTTCGCAAGGTTTTCGGCCAAAAATAGTATCCTATTTGGCCTCACCAAGCTATTCTTCTAATTATTCTAAGCTCTTTTCACATTGGGTGCAACTCCTAAAGCCAGCGGATGAAAATTTATAATGATTATAAAGCTTACTATTTATAGTAAAAAGGGAATTAAAACAGGAAAACGATCGTCGATCTGGGGGTATTTTGTAAATCCGGCTTGCAAGATATGCCCAATCTAAGGTCCAACCATCTTGATCACTTCTGTCGTCGACCGGGCCTTTTCTGATCCATCTTGGCCATGAAGTTGTCCGCGCGCGACCCGCTCTATATCATATTAGCTTACAAAATTAAATACAAAAGTAATACGTATATAGAAAGGTACAAGGCTAAATTGATTGTAAAAAGTTTTACTTACACTTACAATATTGATTATTAAAAAACCTCTACACTTGTAGCTAAGATGAGTTTTATATGCTATTACTAATTAAGAGTGACATCTATATTCATTATATGTGAAAATTTTCTTTTTATATGAGAATCTTCTCAAGAAATTAAGTGTATATGAAATTACTTCTGAGACATCCCTAAGAGAGGTATCACAATATAATATATAAGTTAAAGACAATAATTTATGAACTTAAACAGTTGCTGAGAGCTTAATTTGAATACTTGATGTTAGCTCTACTTACTTTTGGGTACTAACAAAGTAGAGCTGACTAATCAAGACTGGCCTCTATATTAATTAGATGTAAAAAATTTCTTTTTATTTGAGAATCTTTACAAGAAAGTATATATGAAATTGTTTACGGGACATCCTAAGAGAGGGATCACAATATAATATACCAGTTAAAGGCAATACTTTATGAACTTAAACAGTTGTCAAGAGCTTAATTTGAAAACTTGAGATTAGCCCTTTTTGCTTTTGGGTATGAACAAAGTAGAGCCCACAATATGATATTTATCAACCAGAGAACTTGAAAAAGGATGATTATTTTAATGTATAATAATGATATTATAGTCACTGGCAATGATGATCAAACCATCCAGTAACTTAAGTATTTTCTTAAAACATGATTTGACATAAAAGGCTTTGAAAAATTGAAATGCTTAATTAATAGGCATTGAAACATAGAAACGGACCATTCAAGAAAGAATGTTTTCCTATCATACAGGAAATATCTCTCTCATTGACTATTCCAAATCCCCCAAATGCTGATTCTCTCTCTCATTATCTAATTGAAATCCCCAAAATGATAAATCTCTTTTTCTTTCTAACAAAACCGAACTAAAAAAGAGGCTCCAAATCTCACATGGATTTCTAATTTTTTTTCGAGAAAACCAATCAACACTTGATCACAAAGACAAATAAATAAATAAAGAATAAAAGAAATAAATAAAAATGCACTTCTAATGGAGGGAAGTTCTCCATCACCATTGTAAGTTGTAATGCTCCTAGTTTCATCTGTCTATTTGGATAGTTCAATTGATTTATCTGAGCAATCTACTAAGTCCAAAACACATTCCATGGTCTACGGCACCTTGACTGAATCCTCTAATCCACCCTTAATTTGACCTTATTTACTATAGCCTTCCTTCTTTCCAAGCCATGGATGTGATGACTACGATTCCCTTAAAAAAAATGATTTTTAAAATTATATGTAATTGGTGATATGCCCTAACAAATAGATGGTTCGGATTGTCAAATGACCTATTTTAGTGTAAGAAATCTTGACTGTCCATATTAAAACCCGATGATCAATGGTTAAAGTTTATTGGATTGGTGTGATGTTTGCATGGTAGTTCATGAAACATAGATTGGACCTAATGAACAATCCAGATCAATAAATTGAACTGAATTGCAAGTAGGAGCACCATAACTAATAATGATATGAGAGGGCAGAAGCAATTAATTCTCTTTAATGTATAAACAAAATTCCAATTTGCAACTGCATACATAGCACATACATAAATACACAGACAGTTATCATACATACCTTCAGATGGGTCTGTTGTACCATTAGATGTAGTTTGAGCTGTGGACCTCTCTCCCAAATACAAGAGATGTATGCATCCAAAGCAAAAGACAAGTAATATATAAGATGGAGATTTTGGTATCAATTTCATTTTTCTATCAAAAGATCTTTTTGTATCAGATGGCTGAGAGATAGCAAATGAACCCAAATGAGAGAGAGGAGCTTGCCTTTATTGAAAACAATCGACAGTCAACATATCCACTCCATGTATGTGTGTGGCCCATCTGATGAATGGATTGGCCGGATTTTTTCTACCCAATTTTCTTAAAGGTGAATCCAACCTTTTGAACGGCTCAGATGTTGCATGCACTTAACTACAAGCGTTTAGCTTATGCAACCCAATGCATGGCAACTTTTCCATCAGATGGCATGACTATGAACATCATTCTTTTTACAGAGGTTTGCTAACAAGCTACTCCATGTATGGACACCCGTGCCAGTTCTGTCTGCCTGTCATACGTGTGTAAGATCTGATCCGTGTATCAAGTAGGCAAAATAGTGTAGATCATGTGGCAGCTTACGTTGGTCAGCTATCGGGTATGCTTACATGATTTTAAAAATATTGGAAAGTGTAGAAACACTTTCAAGCATTTATGACCGTCCATTGTTTTCATATGATACATTTCCTAGCTATAATTGATTGGAGAAATGAGATACATGGTGGGTGCCACCTGATGCACGGTTTGGATGTCATACAAAGGAGTGGATCGGCCTGATTTCCACCGAAGGTGATCTTCATGAGGTGTTCTGTCTTTTACATGACTCACATGTCCTAAACGCATGCCGAGGCACCTTTATCTTGTCCATCAGAACCGTTGATCATTTATAAAAATATCCCTTTTAATTTATTGAATTGATTGAAAATCATAGCCACCATAGATTTTTTGGTCAACCCACGACTGCCATCTGTGGCCCCATTGTCGTTCGCATGCTGAGATGGTCAAGTCCAATAAATATAATCACTCTTCAATAAAGATCCTTGCCTTTGATTATTCTTAGATGAATATGAGCCATTAGAAATATTCTTCTAAAACAGGTGATTATAACCACCCATTTAACAAAGTTTCTGATAGTGACCTGTAAAGCCTAGCATCCACAACATGGACGGTTCTGATCATCAGATCATGCCATAACGTGGGCCCTAATGGGACGATGTAGCTGGCCATCCTGACAAAGGCAAAAAGAAAGTCATGGGCGTCATGGTGGGCGGACTTTGATGAAAAGTCAATGTTTGTGCTATTTTCTAATGTTAGGTGTAACGTCAACACCTCTCAGTCTTGTCATGAGGGAATTTTACCGAAAAAAGCAACCTCGTTATTATACAATTTACACTATGGTACCTTTTTAAAAAAGGTTTCTAATAAGCTACCTCATGCAACTCAGGTGGGCCCCATAATGATATTCATGTGAAATCCACCCCATGTTAGGCATAGAGCCCAATGATCAGCCCCATGTATTATTTAGATGGACCAAACAATTGGAAACTGTGCACAAGGGTCAACACTCACTCTTCAAACTATTTCCCTTAGTGTGACCCATTTGAATCATGTATAGTCTTGATTTTCCTGCCCCAGTCCAACATTCTTATATGGCATCCAATGGAGTAGATTTCATATAACCATCACGGTGGGCCCCCCATAAAAATAAAGGGAAGACATCTTTACCAACTATTTCCTTTAGTGTGGCCCCAAGGAATCATGGTTAACCTTATTTTTTTTTTTTCCTTGCCTAACATGGACTACATATCTAATGATTGGAGTGGATTTTATATACATATCATAATAGGCCCTACCAAAAATACATTGTTGCACCTCCCTTTTCCCACGGTTAAAAAGCATAAAGATTTATATTAGAAAATAAAATTTTACCTTTAATTTTTCATGGGGCCATCAGGATTGTATGTGAGATCCGCTCCGACTATTAGATATTTAATCCCGCACTAGGCCCAAAGAAACAAAAAAAGAAAAAGAGAAAGAAAATGAAAAGGTGATTTGTGATTTAGGTGGGCCACCCTAAAGGAAAGATGTGGGAGAGAGACATCCAACCTTGATTTTTACAGGGCCCACCATTATGAATATATGAAATCTACTTCAACTATTAGATGACACGCCAATACAGGTTGGGGGCCAAAAATCAAGCCCATTTTAAATTCAAGTGGCTTAGAACGAGGGAAATTGTTTTGATGGTGATTATTGTTGTGACATTGTTTCTAATTGTGTGGTCCGAATTTCACATAAGCATAAAGCTGGGAAATACTTGAGCTGCCAACCCATTTGTTAGCAAGGAAATCATTAAGAAATGTAAGGGAAGGCACTTAAATGATAATTGTTTAGATTAACAAAGTAGTTTATTGAAAAAGTTTTTCAAAAAAGGAGTTGGAATGTAACTTTTATATTAATTAGGTATGCTTTTATAAAAATCCCTTATCATAATTTATGAATTGGGCAAAAGAACATTAGAATTGTTTTAATCATGAGACCATGTATGTAAATCACCGCCTGAATTTCATTTGTCCGTGAGATTAGAAAGTGCAAGCATACTAGAATCATATTCGACTTGATGTTTGATTGAACACTTGTGCCTCCCACCTTAAGATGGACTGATTAAGACCGGATTTAAAAATCCATTCACCCTCTCAACCATCGGTTTTAACAATGATTAGGTGATTTAAAAAGTATAAGGGTTAGCAATTCTTGATAGATTCTTTTTACCTTATGTCAGGTACTTCTTCTTTCACTAATAAGTGTAGTCAATGTATTTTTCAAAAGGATAAATATAAAATGGTGATATATTAATTTATGGATAAAGCTCGTAACAATTGACAGAGTAAAAGAACTACAGAAAACAAAAGAGATAAATACCTAATCTACTCCTATATATGGACAATTCAGGTGGGTGGTTAGCAGAATGTGACTAAAGAATTAATTGTCTAGCTAAGAAATTGTTTAATCGGGATCCAACAATGTAAGGTTGTAGATGTTTAATCTACCCCATAGTATTATACTGATGATACTATATACTAGACAGTAACAATCTGCACCAAAAGTAAGCCTATACTAGAATATGATAAGATAAAGGTAAAAAAAATTTCTAATTATGTTTGGCATGTCCATTGAGCTAGTTTAGAGGGGAAAAAAACCTACCTCGTTGGATTTTCTAAATCGACGACCGGTAGTCTTCATACAATTTCGTTGGTGGTGCAGGATTATTCTTCTCTAAGACTTGTAGTTTTCGTACAGGGAATCTCCGTAAATCTTAACCTTCCACGTGTCCTATCGAGTGACGGTTTTCACGTTTCCAACATTATATCCGAGGGACGCGAATTGCGTACATAGTAACTCAGTGCCCTGATGCATGTGCATCATCTACACCGTCCATCCGTTTTACTGGCTCATTTTAGGGCATGAGCCCAAAAATTGAAGCATATCAAAGCTTAGTTGGGCCACACTATCGGAAAAAGTGGGATAATAATATCCCCCGTTGAAACCTTCCTATGGCCCAAGGAGACGTCCATTTGTCATCCAACCCGGTTCATAAGGTCTCAAAAACATGAATGAAGGGAAGACACAAATATCAGCTTGATCCAAAACCTCTGGTGGCCCCGAGAATTTTTCAACGGTAGGTGTTCAATTCCCACTTTTCCTGTGGTGTGGTCGCTTGAGCTTTGGGATATACTTCAATTCTGGTACCATGCCCTAAAACGATCTGATAAACCAGATGGACGGCGTAGATAAGACACACACATCACGGTGGGCCCCACAGTTTAATCAGCACGCTAGCAATCCGCGTCCCAGCCACCCCTTTTGAAAATGCATAGGGAATTCGCGAGTTCTCTTTTCATCCGTCGCGACTGATGATCTAGTTCAGGTCCCAACCTACTGAGGCTCACGTTCTAATATGGTCCGATGATTTTAACCGTCCATTTTCACCCTAACACTATAGGTAAGATATTTTATCATAATTACTCTTCTGTAGTGAACCTATCTTATGATTTTTACAGTTGACTACAAGCCATTGAAAATTTTACTTTCCTTGTCCTTAACTTCTCTACAGATAGTGATGATCAAGACCATCCGTTCAGAATGATTTTATATCATTATCCCTTATGGAATTGATTCCAGAACATGGACGGTACTGATCATCGGTACCATCTCAACATGTTGGCACCAATTGGTGGCGACATACGCTAGACCTGAGTCGCGACAGAGGGAAAATGAAACTCATTCAACGAGGAAAGGCTTGCAAACTCCCCTCTCCAAAAACCAACATAAGAAAGGGTGATCAAGAGCATTTGGGTTTATTTCCTTATCTCTCAGCTATCTGATACAGAAAGAACTTCTCATAGAAATATGAAGTTGATACCAAAATCTCCATCTTATAAATTACTTGTCTTTTGCTTTGCTTGTATACATCTCTTGTATTTGTTAGAGAGGTCCACAGCTCAATCTACAACTAATACTACAACAGACCCATCTGATGGTATGTACATCACCTCTGTCTATTTATGTATGTGCTATATGGGACTTTGCATGCTCTTAGTTGGATTACTCCATTTGGACGGCCCAATTCAGTCCAATTCATTGATCTGGATTGTTCATTAGGTCCAACCTATGTTTCATGGCCTACCATGAAAAAATCACACCAACCCAATAAATTTTAACCATTGCTCAGCGGGTTTTAATTTGGACGGTCAAGATTGCTTACACTAAAATAGGTCCAATCGACAATCTGATCCATCTATTTGTTAGGACACATCATGGATTGCTTATGATTCTAAAGAATCACTTTTTAAGGGAATTGTAGTCATTGCTTGGGAAAAGGAACGCTATAGAAAATCAGGCCAGAACAAGGATGGATTAGAGTATTTGATCAGTATGATTTTTACATGTAGTCTATGAAATATGTTCTAGACTTATAGACTGTTCCGATTGATCGATTGAACTGTGCAAATGGACAGATGCAACTAGGAGCACTGGAGCATTTCTCTACATTAAAAGTACCAGTTATTATTATTATTTATTTTATTTTATTTTTGCCTTTGTGATTAAAGTTTTGGTTGGTTTTCTTTCAAAATAATAGAAACCCATGTGAGATGTTAAGCTATTTTTTTGTGGGTTTTTGTTCTCAAAAGAGAGAATTATCATGTTGGGGGATTTGGATTTTGGAATAGTGAATGTGAGAAAGAGAGAGAGAGCCTCGTAGGAATTGGGTGCAAATAGTATATACTGAACATTCGGTGTATATCTTTTGTATGGGATTTTAAGCTATTTTTTGTGGGTTTTTGTTCTCAAAAGAAAGGGAGAATTGTCATGTTGGGGGGTTTGGAATAGTGAGTGTGAGAAGAGTCATCGGAATTGGGTGCAAATAGTATATACTGAACATTCGGTGTATATCTTTTGTATTACCTCTGGTCATGGTTGGGCAGTGATGCATGTATGTATGCCCCTTACGAATACTCTCTTCTATGGGAAATTAGAATTTCTTTATTCAATAGAAGTAGCATTTTTGGGTTTTTTTTTTTTTTTTTTGGTTTTTTTCCTGCCAGACAAGTGAAATTCATACTAGTATTTTTTGTATTTTTCTTCTAAAAAAAGATAGGAAAATCATATTGGGGGCTTTGGAATAGTCTTTTTTTTTTTGTTTTTTCCCTTGCCTTTTAACCGTAGTGAATTCAGAAGTTTGTGAATAGCGTATACACCCAAGCGTTCGGTGTATTATAGCAGGGATATGTGGGGCCCACCGTGATGTAAGTGTTTTATCCACGCCGTTCATATCTTTTCTCAGATCATTTTAAGGTTTAAACCTAAAAATGAGGCAGGTCCACAGATCCAATGGACCACACCAAAGGAAGTTGCAGTGATAATGACATTCACCGTTAAATCCTTTCTAATGTAATGTTTTTTTACCCTCTAACCTATTCTCAAAGTCATGTAGACGTGGATGAAGTGAAAACACAAATATCAGCTTGATTCGAAACTTCTCCAACTCCCAAGAGGTTTTTAACGGTGAAAGTTCAATCCCCACTCTGTCGTTCACCTATCCCTTAGGCCTGACTCATTTTTTATATAATATCTAAAATTGATACGAGGAAAACGACGAACAGCGTCTATAAACTACTTACACCATGATGGGCCTCACAGAGCCATGCCCGTACGCAATCCGCGTCCTGGCATGCGGACGCGGATTAGATACCGACAGGTTGAGTAACGAGTCCGCTACGGATGCGGATTAGATAAACAGGTTTGACCGGTTGAGTAGCGAAACTCGCCGCTATGATGTTCATTTGGAGATATTATTTTAATGCATGAGACAGATCCAAAGCCTCATTTGACCCCACGGAAAACAGTGGGAAGATTGATGCCCACCGTTGAAACCTTTTTAATGCCCACCATGGTGTTTTTTCGAAATCTAACTTGTTCAAAAGTTAACAAAGACATTAAATAAGAAAAAACACAGATATTAGGTTGATTGAAAACTTTTGTATGACCGTGGTGTCACGCTCTCCACTGTTTTCTGTAGTGGGTCCACTGGAGCTTTGTATGATACTTATTTTTGGGATCTTACACTAAAATGATCTCACAAGATGGATGGACGGCGTGGATGCAAAATATACATCATGGTGGGGCCCACAGAACTGGGTGACGTCAGTTCAGCAGTGAGTCTGGCTACACAACCTGTTAGTATCCAATCCGCGCCCGTCCGCTGTGAAGTGACGTCACCAAGTTATGTGGGCCCCACTATGATGTATGTGTTGTATCTACACCGTCCATCCATTTTGAGATATCATTTTAGGGCATGAGCCAAAGAATGAGTAAGATAAAAAGCTGTAGTAGACCCACCATAGAAAACAGTGGGTAGAGAGATTCCTACTGTTGAAACGATCCTAAGGCCCACTATAATGTTTATTTGAAATCTAACCTGTTCAAAAGTTAAAAAAGACATGAAAGAAGGGAAAACACGACTATCAATTTGATCTGAAACTTTTGTGGCCTTTAAAAGTTTTTAATGGTGGGCGTCACTGTCCCACTGTATTCTGTGCTGGGGTCCACTGGAGCTTTGGATTTAACTCGTTCTTTGGATCTTGCCCTAAAATTATCTCTCCAAATGGATGGAAGGCCAGGATACAAAACATACATCATGGTGGGGCCCACGGAACATGGTGACGTCACTTCAGTAGCGAGTCTCGCTACTCAACCTGTCAGCATCTAATACGCGCCCGTATATTGCAGGGAATAGCAAATACACGAACTGGGGCCGCGTTCGTCATCACACAGCTGAGTAATGACTGTTCATGTTCATGTGTACCAATGCTAACACATTTCCTTTGGTTTTGGGTCATCTCTCAATGATCCAAACCGTTCATACGATGGGCCTCACCTTGGATAGGATATAGCAGAAATATAAATCTCTTTTATTGGAATATTTCACCCCGTTCACCTGGTTTCATGACCCTGACCGTCCGAACATGGGACCTTTGCTTGTTGAACTTGAATGTGTGTCTTTCCTAAGAAACTGTTGGCAAGCCACCTATCCGATGGTTCGGAGTATTAGACCAGCTCTATGACTATCCAAAAGTGTTCCTACCTGGGGCAGGAACTGGGCCGCGATCATCATCACATAGCTGAATAATGACCATTCATGTTCATGTGTGCCTATGCTAACACATTTCCTTTGGATGGTGCAGTGGCCGCTTTGAACTCTATCCTTCAGGAATTGGGTGTGTCCGGGTTGCGTGGTGAACCATGCAGTGGGGCCGCCGTTAATGATTCCAAGACCATCGACGATCAGGACATGAACCCCGCAATCAAATGCCTGTGCAAGTTCAACAATGGGACCACCTGCCACATAACAGAGATGTATGTATGCTAACTCACGCACTATACATTGATAGCCTGATAGACATAACACAACCCATCCATGCTGTAATTTCACTTCATGGATCCACTTCTTAACTGATCCCAAGATCTGGAATGAGCCTGTTAATTGGCTGGGATTTTCTGAGTGTTTGTTGGGCCACATGTCTGGGCCCATGTTTTAAATTAATACCAGTGGGCCTATTTTTAGGCCCAATATATATAAATGGGCCTAGTCCAGGCCTAAATCAGTTAATTTGTGTGGAGGTCCACTTTAGCACGATCTAGGTCCATTAAATGCTGTCATGAGTAAGGTTTAAAGTATTGTCCACCGGATAAATATTAGTATTGTCCATGAATTATACGGTTGTGTTGGCCCAAAACAGCCCGATATGGGACAAAATGTTGGGGACCTGTGGAAGCACGTAGAGACAAATCAAGTAAGGTACAAGCAATCGTACAATCAAGCCTAAATAAGAACGATTCGAATTTTACGTTGAAAAACCTGTGCAAGAAAAAAACATGTCACAAAGTGACGAGTAATGCATTATAAAAGCAGAAATTATAAGAGATAGAGTTTTGCCGATTCGAACAAGCCTCGAATCTTCCTCACAAGCCCTTATCTATGCCCTTGAACCCTTAGGAGCGATTTAGAATGCCCTAATACACCCCCTTAACTCCCAAATTTCGATTACACCTGATATATAAAAATATTACAGCTGGAATAGGAAACAAATCTGGTACTCACGCAACTCTGCGCGCGCTCAGTGGGACCTTCGAGAGCATCGACATCCCATTGAAGACCTCGATGGCATCGAACTTATTTGATGACATCGAGTAGCAACACCAAAAACTTTCCAGCAATCGACATGAATTTTCTAAATTTTTCTAATGGAATCGAGCATCTGTCGATGTGGAATTAAGTGGTCTGTCGATGGCATCGATGGACCCTGTTATTGACAGATTTAAGACATCAACAACACAACAATGTCGTGTAGGTGGTGAACGATACGCCACCCAATGCACCAATTTTAAACCTTGGTCATGAGCCATTGCCAAGGTGTTAAGCTAGGCCTCGAGCCTGAAAAATCTTGAGCACGTGCCCGATTGACATAGTGGCACATCTCGTTCTTGGGAATGTCTCAAGAGAATCTCACTCAATAGAAAAGTTAAAATGTGTTTATTATAAATTAATAAATATTTTTTATATTATACAATGAATCATTTAAAATTAAATAATTTTTACATAAAAAGGGGATAAAATCACCTAAAAAATAATAATAAATGTCTATATTTCGGAAATCTAGTGATATTCTCAAGATATATCGTCTAACTTATTTCCTGCGAAAGTATCACAAAATTTTCAAAATTGTGGCAGTATTTATATCAATGCCCACCGGAATCCAACCGGTTGACAAACACTAATCAGGACTTTTCATCTGGTGGGCCCCACCCCATAGATGCCACAACCCAAATTCTCACTAATCATATCATGGTAGCCATCCATCTATGACATTGAATGTGGACCATTGCCCCATTTCTATAAACCATCCATCCACGGTTCACTGACCAGAAATTTTTAGTGTCATCCATCTTAATCATTTTTTGCTCTGAGGTTGGAGGATGGAGCCTGCTGGATGAAGTCTAAATCATGATGAATTGACAAGATGGTCCCTATCACCATACTAGGTATTGATTTTTGAATGGATAAAAATAATTCAGATAATTGTATTCGTTATTAGTCGAACTAGTAGCACTCTTTCTGTTAATCTTCAAGTTACTTGCAAAGATCTCAGTCGATCGCATTTTACAAACATACAATCATTTATGTGGATATGTTATTTTTCCTACATTGTGAGGGATGTTATTTTCAAGGTATTAAAAAAACGGTTATATAATGGTTGTGTTATAGAAAAAAGGAGCCTGGTTGATTTAGGACCCCGTGATCTACCCTAGATGTGCAGAACTAGAATTTATGATAAATCACAAAATAAACAATTAATTTTTAGCGTGGTTATTCATCATAAGTAAGAATTATCTGAAGGAAAACTCATCAATGATCATGGTCATCCATTACAATCATATAGTACTAAAGATTCAAATCTGAAAAGTGGATCCTACGAAATATAGGATTTTCATGTCTCACAAGGGGCAATTCAACCATCCAACATGGTGATTTAATCCTTTAACAAACTGTTAGATTAAATATGATTATCAGTTGGAGATGTTTGAATAGGTTCAAAAAGTAGAAAATTCACAAATAGAATTTCAGATTGTGCAAATAAATTAGATGGAAGGAAGAATAAGTAAGAAGAATATCAAAATGATTAACCAGAGAAAGAAAGTAAAAGGAGTAGGAGGAGGAAGATGAAGGTCTCACACCTAGCTGTGGAAAAGTTCCGTGCCTTTATTCTTATATATATATATATATATATATATATATATATATATATATATATATATATATATATATATATATATATATGGGAAAAGGTACTATGCGCTCGACCTCACGAGTCCGTCCCATGAGGCCGAGCTGTGTGGGCCCCACCGTGATGCGTTTCGAACATCTACCCCATCAGTCAGATGCACCATTCCATCGTGGGCCTAGGTCTCAAAAATCAAGTCAATCCGTGACTTGTGTGGACCACACCACATACAGAAGTGGGGAGGGGCTGTGCACTATTAAAACATTCATAATCATTTTTTTTGGGCCCACCGAGATGTGGTTTGCAAATCCAGCCCATCCATTATATGTGTCCCACTTGGATGAGGGTTCAGACCAAGTTTCAGCAGCATTCAAAACTTAGGTGGGCCCCACCAAGTGCTTTTATATGTTTTAACGGTGTCTTCACATGATTTTAGATGGTATGGCCCAGCTGAGTTCCGTATACGGCTGAATTTTGGGATATCCCATAATTTAAAGGGGACACATCAAATGCACGGTGTTGATAGTCGACACGCATCACGGTGGGGCCCACACAGCTCGACCTCACGGGAGCTTATCCCTATATATATATATCAAATCAATTACAATGTTTAGGGCTTAACTCACTTTAAATAAAACTTACAAATAAAAAATAAATACCAAAATACTTGATTCAGGACCGATGCATGAACTAAGTAACATGTGAGATCAAATAGCCGAATTAAGATATTTAATTAACAAAAAACACAAACGTCACTATATTCATCACAAATATCATGAAAAAAATAAATAAAATCATGTATAATCTTGGCCTAAGCTACCAATATCGTAACACACAATCATTAAATAAAAAGAAACTAGTATCTAATGGATGTAGGGACATCCAATTAGCATAGGGTATAGTCTATTTTAAAATAAAAAATCTAATACAACCTAGGGTGAAAAATAGGGTTTGGGTAATTTGGAAAAGTAGGAAAATTAGGAATTTTAGGTTTAGGGTTAGGGTTTTGGGGATGCGTATGGGAAAGTTGGGTTTGGAAGAAGACGAAGATCTATTATGGGGAGAATGAAGAACTTGAAGAAAAGAGAAGATGATGTGGGGATAGATGGAGACCTTGCACATCCGTTGATGAAGATTTGCCTCGCACCAATGTTCCTATATTCCTTTCAAATCGTATGGAAGTATCTTGAAATCACATGAAAGTATCTTCAAATCGCATAAGATAGAAGAAGAAAGCAAGAGTTTATTTATTTATTTAAAATCACAAAATCCAATGGGAGAGAGGTCACACCCCGTCTTGTTAATCTTAACGAAAATAGTCATAATCTAAATAAAACCGAAACACTCATTATGTGTCCAAATATAAATTAATAAAACTAAATCCTAAAAGATGATAAAGTCTAAAACTGATGTGGACGATCAATGATCAATGGCCCGATCATGTAATCCATGCGATCCAATGGCCCGATCGTTGCGTCCATCCGATCCAATTGTCTGGATCATTCTGTAAAGCACCCCATGTACATCTTCCCAGTGTGGAGTCTTCCAGATGCTCACATATGCACAACTGGTCTTCAACATGATAACGGGTGCTCGCTTAGCCATAGGGAAATTGGTGTGGCCTGCATCCTCCTTTGATACGTACGTAAGGGTGTATATAACGTGATGTCCTCATTAATACTCCTAGATACTTACATTAAAACAACCTAAATAGGAAACTAACAAAGTCTTACTTTAGAAATAACCTAAGTAGGAAACTAATAAAAATAGAAAATTTTTAAGACTAGAATTTTCTAAAAATCAGGAAACTAACTAAAATAAAATTTTCTAAAAATAGCAATTTCTGAAAATAAAAATTTCTAAACATAGGAACTTTTAAAAATAGAAATTTCTGCAATAGGAAATTAACATAAGACTAACAAACAAACCCAAAAAAAAAACTGCAATAAGCTTCTCTTGATCTTCAATCTCATCATATCCATAGTGATGCTTGTCGGGCCCACTTCTGTCGACGATAAACTTTAAACGGTTGGATGTCCTCGTCATCTGCCAATACATGTTTTTTATTTTTTTTCCTTTTAAAGAAAAAAGATGTAATAGCTATTACAGCTTGTATGATGATGGTACCGTTACTGTTATTGAATACCTTGGTTATTTTGAATAAAGCACCTTTATTTTATACTAAGTTTTAATTTTCATGATAGACCATACATCATCTATGGCATCATCTCCTAGTTCCACAAATGCTTTATAATCGAATAATTCACTTACAACCTATTCAACGAGTTGCTTTATTGATATTGTTTCCATGTACAACTTTACCATTGTTTTGTTTCACCACAAATTATGAGCATAGCATTGGATACAGTGCACAATATGTTTGTTGGTCAAATCTTTCTTATCAGCCTTAGGGATGTCAATGGGCCTGGCCAAAATCAAAATTTGAATAGGCCCAGCTTGAATAGTTCAATACCCGGGCCAAAGCCAACCCAAGTCTTTCCCATCGACAGCCCCAAGAAGCCTTGCGCTTGGCAATGGGTTGATTGATCTTAAGAGCCTTACAATTCAATACACTTAAAAGAGACTTACATTTTTAAATTTTTCTAAAGATAAATTAGACCAGCTCAAAATTTATGAGACTGGCCTGAACAATCAGGTCAACACATCTGAGTCTTGGCTCATTCGTCGACCAAGCTGAGTCTAAGTTCCTAGTTTAAGAACACTGATAAATTCTTTTTATTTTTCATTTTTTTTTTCCCCTTGTCCCTTCAGGAAAGTTGCTTCGGATAATAGAGGCACAATCCCAGCAGCGCTTGGGAATCTGAAGCATCTCACCAAACTGTATGGATTTCTCCTCCTTTGAATAACCAGTTCATGACCAAACCACCCATTTCCTCATAGGGGTAGTTTGGGCATATGAATTAACACTGGCCCATCTGGTATTTAGGCCCATCTTATTGTGGGCTGGGCCTGTGTATAACTTTTGAGCCTGCAAACTTGGGTCTACTTCAGGCCCAACAAATAAACAGACTCTGCACAGGCTTAGTTTAATAATACAGAACTCATCACCTGCAGCCGGCATGCAGCCGAAGTGTGTCATTTGTGTTGGACATCATGTAAACAGTGGGTCCCACCATGAAGATCATGTGGCCTGGAAATCCAGCCAATCTGCTTATTAGGCAGGCTGCTTTACTTAGAGAGTTGCATGCACCATTGAAATCAAAAGATGGCCAATGGTCTAACTCAGTGTACATATATGGCCCACCTATTGCATGGATCGGCCTGCTTTTCTAGACAAGTGATTTTCATTTTGGGGCCCACCCTTCTCTCACCAATTATGAATGTTGATGCCCAATCAGAGCCAGACATTTACCCATTAATGGCATTATGGGCCAGGCCTTGGAATAGCTGTCAGACTCTTGAGGTCAGTGCCCATAAAAAAAATGATATGGGCTTCTGCTCACGGGCTCAGGCGTCTGGGCCATTGTTTCGGAGAAGCAATGTCATAAGCAAGGCGTGCAATCTGAAACACCCATCAGGTGGGCTGCCATCAGAAAGTGAGCCAATCTGTGGGGTCCCTCCTAATGGGAAATTGGGACCATTTGATATGTGTGGCCCATCCTTGCTACTTGAATACTTCTAGTCTACTACCACTAAGTACAATGTTTGGTCTATATTTGCAGGAATTTGGCTCAAAATTATTTAACTGGTCCCTTGCCTTCATTTATTGGCAATTTAACATCCATGCAATACCTGTAAGTTACGTGACAGCTTCTAAGGTGTAATTAAAATTAGTTTGGCCATGATCATGATGTGGATGTTGGTCATTAATGCAAGGGCATTTTTGCATAGGGCTCGAGTGGGGTGGCTTATAGAATGCAGGGGCACACTTGGGGTGGATGGCCCGTGTGAGGCGGGCACCACCCGTATGACGCAGGTGGCTCATGTGAGACGGAACCCATGTAAAGTGGGGCCCATGAGAAGGGTTCGGTCAATGTCATAACCCTTGCGATGTGGGGCATGGACTATGAGATAAAGGGATTGATTCGCCACTCTCTATTAGTTTGAGCTTTTAGAGCAAGTGACTAATTGTCCTGCATCACAGTGTCAGTTGCAAATTTTGACCCATCCATAACAGTCCCTTTATCAGGCCATGCCCCATCAAGAAAGGGGCCCCAAAAATCCAACCATCTCAACATATGAGGCCCATTGAGTGACACAATACATATGGCCCAAATCAATACTTATCAAAGCAAACTCATTTCTAATTCATTCATTTGGAGATCTATGCCATTAAAATTTACATTGATCTTTTTTTTTTGGGTGTTTTTTTTAGGACCTTAGGTATCAATGCGTTGTCCGGAAGCATCCCAAAGGAACTCGGAAACCTTCGAAATCTTATATCATTGTAAGATATCTTTAATTCCTTATACATAATTAAATTAAGGGATTTTTACTGCAAAAATTCTACAGGAATTGGATTTTACCAAATATTGCCTGGACGATTGGGAATTACATGGAATTGCTTTTTTTGAGGGATGAAAAGATGAAATGCCCTTATTTAAGGTTGAGACGTGTGGGGCTCACTTGGTATGTGTATGACATCCAACTCCTCCTCTGCATGGACCCCACCATGGTGATAACACAAACAAAACATCAGGCTAGTCAGATCATCAGATGGGATATACTTGAATTGGGATAATTTGAATGGTGTATGTTATTTTGTATGGATTGGCCAACCTTATGATTGCATCCACCATATTTTTGGTTCGTCTAATAATTATGCTTGTTTGCATTTGTTGGATGGGTTGGATGTATACCACGTGGGCCCCACAATTCTCCATTCTCCACTTTGTTATAAAAATTCATAAAATAGGGCAGTAATGTAATTTCCCTTCTGAAAAAGCCTTCCCTGGGAATATCAGTTCCTGGAGGCACTATTTGGTAAAATTTGATTCCGGGAGGAATTTTGAATTTTGTGGTAAAAATCCCTTAAATTAATTATGTAATTTTCAATTAATTTAAGATGAATTTTGGTTCTGATTACGATGGACCCAACCCGAACCTGACTGGAACTGGCTACCTATGTGGGGCCCATTCCTGACTTCCCCAAAGTGCCCTTGCAGGTGGGTACTTGACCAATCACGTGGCATTTTACTACGCATTGGACATTGAATTTATCATTTTGCTCAAATTATTTTGATTTGGATCCTGTTGCAGGGCCATTAGCTCAAATAATTTCAGTGGGTCACTCCCTCCAGAGTTAGGGAATTTGGTAAATCTGGAACAACTGTAAGTTATTAATCATATCTTTAATAACCAGCCCATGTTCACAAGTATACATCCAAGCCATCCATCAGGTCGGTCACCCAGTGCAGATGCCCAGGCCTGAAAATCAGGTTGCTCCACTTATCATATGGACCACGGTGTGAAGTGTTTACAACTAACTGAAGCAAGTTTTTTTAGCTGTCTACTTTTTCAGTACCCACCTGATAAGTGGCCCGGCCTGTCTTTTAGACCAGGGCTGCTAGGTGCCAGGTAGTAGTCATCTGATCTTTATGATGCATCTCACGCTGTAATTCAACATGGGTGTTTCGCTCTAGCAGCCCACCGATTGAAGCCATGCAAGATGTTTTGTTTCATGTGCATGGGATCATAACCAGTTTACAGCATGATACTTCCATGGCCCACCTTTATCTTTGATTGCTGCATCAGTGGCTTATCTAGTGTACAGCAGAATGATCACAGACAGATCATGATCTTCCAAGCGATCGAACACTAAGGCCCACTGGAAGTTGATTTTGCAATGTTATTAATTTCACTAGAAATGTAGCAAAAGAACTGTGCAAAAAAAAAATAAAAAATGGCTGCAAAAAATAGATTACTATGGGTGAGCCCCACCATCTGATCACAACCATGTTCCAACCTTATGGTGGTAGGTCCATGGTGCACTAATGATCTAATGTATAGGCTATGGGTTATTGCCTTTTTCCCCCTCCTGTCAACGCCCAGTGTTCTCAATATCGGTATCGTCTTACGTATCGCATCCTTGGGATACAGATACCTACCTGTTGTCGCATGAGATATATCGTTTATATCAAGTAATTTATCGCACTTTTTGGGAAACGTGGGGAAACATTGGGAAAATGGTTGAATTTTTCAATGAAACTTCTAGAATTGTTAAAAAAGACCTTAACACACTTTTAAATCATAACAGCTCAATAAAGAAGTGCACGTAATAGGTTTCGTTTATTTAGGATTCTAAATTATGTGCTGTCTAACTGAACTAATGCAACTATATTCAAATTGAATACATAATATTTAAAGTGTATGCAATGATCATTTCATCAAATACTCCTAAATACTTCGAAATTAGTCTCAATTGACTGCTAGTTGAAGGGAAATTTCAAAAAAAAAAAGAAAAAGAAGTAATATTTTAATAATTTAAAATTATTTTTAATTAAAAAATAATTATTATTTTCCAAAAATTGACAAAGACTTAACAAATCAATAGATCAACCCTCATACGTGCTTGATTTCATTTTTGGAGTGCAACATTGCAAGCAATTTGGTAGAAATTGGTGAAATTTTGAATTTCCTCAAATTTTCTCAATTTTCCTCAAATCAGACCACATACACTAAAATTTTGAAATTAGAGTGTATGTGAAAATCATTTTATCAAATACTCCTAAACACTTCGAAATTAGTTTCAATTAACAGCTGGTTGAAGGAAAATTTCGAAAAAAACATGGAGAACGTGAAGAAACAATGGTTATCTAAATCAAAGCTCGAACTCCATAATTTTTCATGCAAAACATGAAGAACCAATGGATTTGTAACCATTTGACACTAATTTAATATAATTTTAACTAAAAAGGGATTGGAAATTGAAAATGTTCACCGGATTAAACATGTGGGATGTATCGGCACTACCTGTGCGTTTCGTATCACATAGGATACAAGATATGTCATGGGATATATCGGCTGATCTCCTCAACATTTAAAACATTGGTCATGGTGCCAATGCTATATTTTGTCTCATCGGTGTGATCGGTTTCCAACCATTGACCATGTATAAGAATAACTTGCAGTTGAACTCACAAACTCTTTTACTTGGATAGTTACATTGATAGTTCTGGCATCAGCGGTCCGATTCCTTCAACGTTTGCCAATCTAGTAAACTTGAACACACTGTAACTCTCTCTCTCTCTCTCTCTCTCTCTGTTGATTTGCTTCTAAGCAATGAAATTATCTTAAATTTGATTTTTTTTACACTGTAAAGCATGTCATCTCAGGTGGGCCTCTGATAATGAGTTCAATGGCTTGATATCTGACTTCATAGGGAATTGGACTAAGCTTAAAAGTCTGTAAGTTAATATAATGAGATTTGCTCCTTCCTCTCTCGATTTAATATTTTCTATTCTCCATCTTAAGGTTGCAGTCAAACCACTTATAGATCAGGCCTGAACATTACAACAGGGCTTGACCCATCTTTACACAGTCTTGAAAGTTAGGCCTGGCCATGGCCCCCTTTTTTACTGGTAATAGTCATAATAGAGAACTTGTCAGACTGGTTCCAGGCTCGGCCATTTTATTTACCAGACCTGAAATTCAGGCTCAGGCCCTACCAGCCATGAGTGCAACTTACCCAGACACTGCAATGGGTTCAACTTGCCCCTACTCATTCTTACTCGGTTAGGTTTTGGAGTATGACTCATCCTGTGGCTCGTTCTGTTCTCACTGATACAGAGCCAGAGTCAACTCAATATGGAATAATATTTCAAACCATGAGATACCGGGCATAAAAATCAGGCCTTCGACCGGCCCATTTGATCATTATAGAGAATTTTAACTCATGAATGCTAATGTAGGAGGCTTCAAGGGAATTCATTTCAAGGTCCAATACCATCGAGTTTTTCTAATTTAACATCCCTCACCGATCTGTGAGTATTTGCATTGCTTAGTCATTTCCAATATAACTACATTTTTCTTTTATTGTTATTGTTTAATTGACTATCTGATTATCATATAGGCGAATTAGTGACGTCACGAATGGGACCTTATCATTGGCATTTATTAAGAACATGAAAAACTTAACCACCTTGTAAGTGATCAGGTTACCAATCTATATTTGTTTTTGTTTGCTGCTGCTGCTGTTGTTCTTGATCTTGATGATGTTCTGATGCAATTGAATTCTGTGTTTTTGTGCAGAATCTTGAGAAATAATAGGATTTTGGGTACAATTCCATCTGACATTGGAGAGTATCGATCATTAATGCACCTGTAAGTTGTTCACATTATGATCTCCTATATTTGCTCAGTGATTAGCCCAGGCCCACCCATGGAAGCCATCAACAGGCCTGGGTATGGCCTGAGGCTGAGCCGGAACAGAAAGAGCTGTATACTATGGGAGTGGGCCCAATCCATTTTTTCTTTGGTAATGAAAAAATGCCAAGGCCCGGTCCATCAGCCTAAAAATGAGACCCAAGTCCAATTGGGCCCAAAAACCCTCAACAAGCTATCTTGGTCCATTAATATCCCTAGTCAGTGGTCAGCCACTTGCTTTCCAGTGCTATCGCATCAGTCAGTTTGTATTTTGTTTTTCTGTTGGTAAATTATTTCTTTGTTTGACATTAATTTTCAGGGATTTGAGCTTCAACAATTTAACGGGTGAAATTCCAAGCTCTATCTTCAATTTGAATTCACTTCGTAACTTGTAAGAGCCAAACGCCCTTTTATTCATGTCATTTTCATGTTGCTCCTAGCATATGATTTTTAACTTGAGTTCGAATCAAATACAAACGTTTCTACATTAGGCTTAATGTACGAGTAGATGTGTGCGGCCCATTGTGATGTTTTAATGACATCCAATCTGAGCATCGTGTGGAAGTAGACAGGGGTTCCCGCACCATTTTGGACACGCACAGTAAAGAAGCTAGTGCAGGAAAATAGGATTCGTCTTGCCACATAAAAAATAAAAACATTGACAAGTAAGAATATGGGGTTAGTAGCATGGTATTCCAAATCGGTTACGTAACGGTAACGGTCATAACCGTTATGCGTTATAGGGTCGAAACGGCCGTAACGGCCATTACAGAAAAACGTGCCGTAACCGGCCCGTAATGGTCCCATAATGGTCTAGGAAGTGCATTTTTCAAAAAATAAAAAATGGCCGTAACGGTCGATACAGGGGCTGTAACAGCCGTTACGGCCCATATCATAACGTCAACGGTGGTGGCCGTTACAGCCACCGTTACCGTTACGGAACACCTTGGTTAGTAGATACAATGAAATGAAGGAGAGTTGGCATAACTTGTGTTTAGGAGACCAAATGGAAAGGGACCAAAACTAGAGAACTTGATGGATATAAAGTTCAGTACATGGGAAAGGAGTCAAGGATTGATAGAAATGGAGTAGGGATGGTGGGAGATAAAGTTTTAGATGTTAAGACAGTAAATGACAGGATTTTATTAATAAAACTTGTGTTAGGAGAGGAGATAATCAATGTTATTAGTTCATATGAGCCATAGATAGGGTTAAAGGATGGAATCAAGAGATAATTCTAAGAGGATATGAAGTATGAGGTGTGAATAGAATATTGTATATATGGGTTGTTAGGTGTAAAATACCATGTATAGAGAAGCTCTTAAATAAACTTCCTTGTATAGCCTTGTAATGTGGTTATTTAAACCCACCTTTGGGTTGAAGAAATATAGAAAAACATTCTCCAAATCCGTGTGTTTTCATGGTATCAGAGCTAGGTTTCTGAACTGGCGCTCCTCCATTGATTCCGTGTGTTTACATGATTCTGGTGTTCCCTCATCGATTTCCGGCGGTCCACGATTTTGGCAGCCTCCTCCATTGATTTCAGTGGCTCTTTCATCTTCTCTACAACCTGCCATCATCTCCATCGTGCTCCATTAGCGTGCTCACTGTCAAAAACCATCTCCAGATCCCGCTGTAGTTGCGGCCAGTCTCTCCCATCTCCAGATCCGGCGGCCTATACCTGCTGCACGACCACAAAAACCTCCAGATCGGCATCAGATTTGGTCCTGCTCTCCATCAACAATCTCGTCCTGCTCATCAAATTTGGTCCTGCTCGTCAGATCCATTCCTGCTCGCCAGATCCAGTCCTGCTCACCTAGAAATCCGTGGTACATTTCTTCTTCGTGGTTTTTCTTCCTTATGGCATCCATGAATCCCTTCGATGAGATCGAAACTATCCATGTTAAGTTGGATGGGAAAAAATTTTCCCTGTGGCAGTTTCAATTCAAACATTTTTTAGCAGGAAAGAGCCTCTATGGCTATGTGGATGGTTCGATAGGCAAACCAAAGGATGAAAGAGAACTCCTATCTTGGACCACAAATAATTCGAAGGTGGTCACATGGATCCTTAAAAGTGTTGAAGCAACATTGCAATTACCCTCACATCATTCGAGACTGCATCTGAAATAACTTAAAAATGTGTTATCAACAATCGAATCATGCCCGTCGCTATTAAGTAGAGTATGAGCTGTCAAAATTAGAACAAGGAGCTCTGAGTATACAAGATTTCTATTCTAAACTTACCTCCCTTTGGCATGAGATTCAACTTATGGATCCAGTTATTCCCACTGCGGCGGTCGAAACAATAAAGATATTTCATGACACAAGTAAATTAATGCAATTTCTCTATAAACTCTATCCGGAGTTTGAACCACCTTGAGCCGCTCTGATGAACCGGCCTCAACTTTCATCTCTTGAAGCAGCTCTATCTGATTTGATGGCAGAAGAAACACGTTTAAAAACCCTTGCTTCCATGAGAGAAGTTCTTCCTGATGTTGCCTTCATTACCCGCAATTTTTCAGGAAAGTCTCGAGACATATCGAAAGTTAAATGTTTTGAGTGTAATGGTTTTGGTCATGTGGTTGCTCGTTGTCCCAACAAGAAAGCAAATATGAATTCCTCTGGACCAAGTACTCTGTTTTGTAGGTATTGCAAATAAGAAGGACATGAGATAGCCAATTGCCTGACTCGCCCTCCTCTACCTCTTCACTACTAGCGACGTGGATGTGCATTTTTGACTTCCTCTCTTGCGAAGCTTGACTCAGATTCATCCGTGGCCCCATCGGTGCAGCCTAATCTCCTTTCCCTAGAACAAATTCAGCAAATTCTTCAAGTGATGGGTTCTTCAGGTTCGATAGGTAATATTGATCATAGAAATCTTTGGTATATTGACTCAGGGGCATCTAATCATACGACTGAGGATCTTTCTTGTCTAACAGATTGCGTTTCGTATAGTGGTGTGGGTCCCATCTACACTGCGGATGGGAACCATTTACCTATTTCTCATATCGGGTCCTTGAAAGTCTCACCTTCCTCATCTCGCAATTTCTTCCTTCGCAAAGTGTTTTATGTTCCTAAAATATTTGTCAACTTGATTTTGGTTGCTCAACTAGTAGAGAATAACTGTTTGGTTTTGTTTTCTCTGTTTGGTTGTTTCATACCTTTGGGTTGAAGAAATATAGAAAAACATTCTCTAAATCCATGTGTTTACAGGAGGAGACTTAAATGGTCATGTAGGGGGAAAAAAGGGTGAGGATATGAGAGCATACATGGAGGAGATGGTTTTGGGAGAAGAAATGAGATGGGGATGTTATCTTTGATTTTGTTATTGCATAAAATCTAGCTCTAGCTAACACATACTTTAAAAAGGAGAGATGAACATTTAATAACTTTCAAAAGTGGATCATACACGAGTCATATTAATTTCTTTCTACTTGAGAAAAAGAATGATCAATGTTTAAAGATTGTAAGGTCATGCCAAGTGATAGTCTGACTGTATAACAAAGGTTAATGGTTATGGCTACTTGCTTTAACAGATGGAAGAAAGTGGGTGAAATTAATAGGTGTTAAAAAACTAAGTGGTGGAATTTAAGAGGATATAAAAAAAATATTATTCATAAATAAAT
This sequence comes from Magnolia sinica, assembly GCF_029962835.1. Classification (NCBI taxonomy): domain Eukaryota; kingdom Viridiplantae; phylum Streptophyta; class Magnoliopsida; order Magnoliales; family Magnoliaceae; genus Magnolia; species Magnolia sinica. The sequence continues at coordinate 10,174,446 of NC_080584.1, read as the reverse complement.
TGATGGAAGAAAGAAAGTGGAATGCTGAGGAAGAAGTAAATGTTATGTGGAATGAGATTGGTCATGACTAGTGCAAGCCTATGAAAATTTTTATTCAGGGCTTGCATTTGTTGTGTATCTTGTCGACGCTTTGCATTTTGTTCACCATTCCCCTTGTTAGACATTCGAGTGTTGACTCAACAAGAAAAGGAATTATTGTCTTTTTGATTTGGCGGGTAGAGGTGGTTAGAATGCTTTGCATAGTTTTAAACTATTCGATCATAACAAACTGCATTTGTAATATTCTTTCCAAAGCGACTTCAGGGAATGACTCGTTCAATCCTTCAGGTGTCATTGTATGCACAACGACAATCCTTGGCAAACTAATGGAGTCATGCATAGTGGGTAACCACGAAAATGCTAGATCATTGTCAAGTGTGATCAAAATGGTTTTAACTGTTAAAACCAAATTTCAGCGGTTAAAAACAATTGTAAAATTGTTTAAAACCTTTTAAGTGTTGGGCCCAAAGGAAAGACCCACTTGGTGAGTCCCGGATCTAGTAGATCTTTCCAATGACACATCCTTAGATAAAACAATGGATCCCTTATTTGCCCGTGAAAGAATTGATAGACCTGATGGATGTACCTAGCCACACCCATTTTTAATGGTCACACGGTAACCTCGTAAGGAGAGCTAAAGCCATTCAATCAGGCTTGTGACCCTTGTATATCCCTAGGTCTAAGGATTAATCATCATTCTATACAACATCAAGTTTGATCATGGCCCAGGCTAATGGGCCCCTAGACTAGTGATTTGATCTCGATCCACCAGAGCAAGTGCCCAAAGGTCTAATAAGATCCTATTTCCATGGCGCACTCCATTCTCATGTGGGGTAACGGAGAAGGCATATTGGCACCAAGTTGGCCCCACTGGAGATTGTCCGACCCAAGTCAATCTTCTAACACAAGATAAACATACATCTCATCGGGTGATGATCATGGGTCTATCCTAGAACTATGATGGTCATGATACAACAGGGTACTGAGATTAATGGACCAAAACTCTCCCTAATTAACAATTGTTGTGTCCAATCTTTAGTTCTGAAGGACAACCAAAGTAATCACTTGCTTGACCTGTATCCACATGTTTAAGGTGACGCCACATATTAATTAAAGCATAACACTCTATTCTTCAAGGATCTTTGGTCATCATGATCAACTTTTGAGATCATCCCTGTCACATCCACTGCACGGTTCACATTCGTTTTCCGGGGCACAATTCCAACAATATGTAAAATCATGCCTAAAACCTCTAAAATCATGTATTATGGCCCACCCAAGTTTTGTAACAGCCTGAGTTTCCCAGGTCCATTCTTGGCCGGATGCATTTTTGTGTGGATTAGGTGGAACATAAAGAACATAGTAGACAGCACATACAATTTGGACAGTTTTTACTGGTGGTTTTCACCATATCAACTATTCCATGTTGTGGCCCATGCCCACCTGAGTCTTGGATCGGCCTGATTTTTGGGTACAAGGAGAAAAATAAGGGGAAAATTGATGGATGGATTGGATGTCATTAAAACATCATGGTGGGTCCCAAACGTTGATTTTTTTAGCTTAACATAGAAACCTTTGTATTGGATCCAGCCTCTTTAAGTGTTATTTGGTGTATGCATTTTGTGTTCAATTTGATCCGTCTCAATCTGCAGGTTTCTTGGAAACAATAGCTTGTCTGGTGGCCTTCCTTCCAATAAAAGCTCATCACTTGTCAACATGTACGTCATCCGACTTATTGGTATTGAATCCATAGTTTAAATTGCATTTTCCTCACTGGTACATTTGGATGCATTGCTGAATTGAATTTAAATAACTAACTCCGGAGTAGTCACATTGAGGGACTCCAATTTGCAATTAAGTTTCTTTCAAGTTGGACGGAAAGGAGTGAATTTGCAATTTGAGGGTGACTTCCTAATATGCTTACTAATGCAACTACAATGTCATTATTTCCTTCCTAGCGGACTAAGAAATTATCTGCAGTTGCATTTTTTTATTGTCTCTTTCATTATTTCTCTTCTACAAAAGTCCATGAAATTTTTTGTTGTAATTTAACATGAATACCATTGTTTCTCTTCTAGTGTTTTTGGTTGGTGTTGATCTTGTTTGATGAATTCGTTTGTTTATATGTTGTGTCAGCAGAGATTTGTCATACAATCAATTATCAGGAAGCTTTCCCTCGTGGATCACACAAGGTTTACAAGTGTACGTCCAAAAGAAGCACAAAGCTTGCTATTTCATCTTCATTTCTCTATCTACAAAACAGTTCATTATGCCATTGAGCCTGCGTTTGGATGTACCATTGAAGTGAAATGCAATACTTAGTTTAATAGAGTAGATATAACCAAATTGTAGCAACCTTAGTGTTAAGAACAAGTATTGCACAATTTGCAGGAAAATTCCTCTCAAGTCCAACTTGAAAGTAATTCAGTTGCAATTTGAAGCCGACTTCCTCGATATTTGTATTGAGCAAGGTAGCTGTAATTTAGTCATTTCCACTTCATTGAACTAGTAATTATTGCAATTTGATTCAATAGAGCATCCAAATGCAAGATAGGATGATGTCCTTCTTTATTTATTTGGCATGATATATACATATGGTTTGGATTTAGATTCAGACCAGCTATGACGTACTTCAAACACCCCACAACATGGCTAGTTTAATCTATGCACTCCATAATCAAGTACATGGAAGTTGCAGTACTACATCGGGTACCCATATTCAATGTAGTGAAGTGCCAAGTGATTCCCAGCATGTGAACTTAGCACGGGTGTGTAAGATCAAACAGATCAGGGCCATTCATCAGGTGGGTCCCACCTTGAACAGGCCCTTGGAAATAATCAGGCTGGTCCATGCATCCTACAGGCCACACATGTATAAGTTAAAAAAGTTGGTTCGAGAAAGATAACAAATGCTGTGTCCAACATCCATGTGTGGTCCACACTAAATTCCTAGGCTGGGGGATACCCCACAGTGGTCCCCACCTAATAAGTGGCATGGATCTCTACATCTGCAAGTCACCTCTTTAGTCTATCACCTCATCAGTTCTTTTCAATGTACTCGCAACAATGTAATGCCACAGACAGTAAGCTCCTTTTGAATTGTCTCCTGTTTCAGGAACTTGGTCGCCAACAACTTCGTCATTGATAGTTCTAATAACAGGTATTATTCATAGGCGATGCTGCTCTATTCTTTTGGCAAAACAAAAGCATGTTCGAGTTACTGTCGTGACTTACTAAGGATATACCATATTCCCTGAATTGGTCGTGCATCTTTGTTGCATAAAAAATTGTCATAATCTTTTAGTTGCATTTGAGTGTCTGATTCTCTGGTGTTCAGTGCTTTGCCTTCACAATTGCATTGTCTTCAGCGGAACTTTCCGTGCAATCGGAATTCTCCAATTTGTAAGTCATCTCTTCTTCTTCTTCTTCTTCTTCTTCTTCTTCATTTGGCTATGTTTGGATGCATGCATGAATCGAATTGCATAAAAAATAGCAATTTTATACTGGTATCCATAATGAGGAAGCAGCAGACTATCGCAATTATGTTTATTTCAGGTCCAACCTGAAAGCAACTGAATTGAAATTTCAAGCTGGGACTCTAAAATATTAATGCTATGGGAGGACACAATAAATTTGGCCATTTCCACTTTACTAGAATATGGAAGCCCACATACACTCCACCACATGTGCCAATGTTTGTGGCCCAAGGGTACAAGATCCACGCCATCCATCAATTTTCTCCCACTATTTAGATGTCCCTGCCCATAAACCAGGTTTATCCTCAAATTGGGTGAGCTGCAGATCAAGAAACAAATGGATGGGTAGAAAAGCCTGTCCCCCATGATTTTCTTCTGTGGTTGTGGCTCACTTGATGAGTGGACCAGCCTGGCTTTTAAATCAGGTTATTTACATCGTGAGATGCACCTGATGGATGGCTTGGATCTCATACCAGTATGCCACATGGGCACATGTGCATGTAAATGGTGTTGGGTCTCATGAGGTTTGACCTCATTTTATTAATCAATTTTCTTTCTTCCGTTTGAAGTTGAAATGGAAGAGGCTTTCTCGTGAATTACACATGTTTGAAGTTGAAATGGAAGAGGCTTTCTCATGAATTACACATGTTAAGCAACAAGGAGAGTAAAAAGAGGAAAGTAATAGATTGATATTTGTCCATTTAGTTTGTACTTGGGACGAGCTAAGCAATAGATCGTAATCCGAGTCCATCTCAATCAGAGAGGTGATTAGACCCACCTGCTCCAGTAGTGGTTAGGTGGACTGCTAGATCCGGACCGTTCATCTTCAGCTTTGTGGAGGTCCCATATCGTGTAGACCCTTCAGATCTTGAGGGCTCACTCTTCTGCATAGAGTTTCAGATGGGCCACCCTATACCTGCATGTGGGATCAACATATCTCTATAGCAAAAATTAAATTAAATTTCTAAAAATGTTTATAACATTAACCTGCCGAAAAACCTCGTATTAAATTCTTTAAGGTCAGGTTGGCTGAATCTGACATTCTGTAGCAATCTCTGATTCCGACACCCAGATAACTATACTCATATAACTGTAGTCTTTGATCGATGCACTGTTTTATTGGTTTACAGATTTTTCATTTGCAATCAACTGCGGTGGCAGAGAGATGATATCTACTGATGGAACAGTGTATGAGAATGATAATGAAGCTCTCGGCATAGCAACGTATTATGTGACCCATGATACTAGGTGGGCTGTCAGCAACGCTGGGATGTTTGCTGAGAGCAACAATGCCTCATTCATCGCAAGCTCTTCTTCTCCGTTTCTGAGTACTTCAGACTCGGAGCTCTTTCAAACAGAAAGGATATCGCCAGGATCGCTAAGATACTATGGACTTGGGCTTGAGAACGGCCAGTACAATATAAGTCTGCAATTCGCTGAGATAGCTATTGAAGATTCAGCCACATGGAAGAGTGTTGGAAGGCGTGTATTCGATATTTATGCCCAGGTGTGTGCTTTATAGTAGGATTTGTTTCCTAAATTTGTGTTTGGATGCACATTGAGTTGTGAATGCTTGTATTAATCAAGAGTTAATGCAAAAAAGGTACTGATGTTTCCTAGTATACATAGTTAAGAAGTAGCCCAAATTGTATTGACATTTCTCTCTAGACCCTCAACATGAATACCAAGTAAAGTTCAATTTGGTTATTTCAATTTTATTAGCTTAACAAACAATTGCAATTTAATTCAACAGTGAATCCATACGTGCCTTTAGTTATTTCTTTCTTTCCCTGTCAGTCAGATATTCTTTGCAAAATTGTCAGAAAATTTGAAATTGCACCATGTTTTAGAACTGTGCTTGAGCATGGACCATTTCACAAGTATTATCACTTTATCCCTATATACTAAACTATTAGTTCTGAGAGCTTCTAGGGCCACTCATGAGAGAAGGACCATGGTTTCTTATGAGATGCTATCGTGGCACCAGATTAATGGCTCGGATCTAGTGCAAATGTGGAGAGAGTAAGATTGGAGTAGCCTTCACTTCTCTTCATTTTATATGAGAAAGTCAACACGTTGATCACAGTGTCCACTAGAGCCAAACTAGTGGAGGAAATGGAGCTGGGCCTTCTAGGCACCAACTTCAGTGCAGTTCTCAGCACAGGGAAGGGAGCTCCCACTGCAGAAGTAAAAAAATAGAGCCCAAGTAGACGCCCAATCCAGGGAACAGCGAGAGATCGATGCCTGGGAGAGCAGGTTGGAAGGGGTGCATCTGGTGTTCGATGTAATGCCTGAGAGAGTCTTGCATCAGGGAGTTACTCGTGAAGAAGCTGAGGACTAGATTCTAAAGACCCAAACTGATAGGGAGAAACAGACTCTCAAGCGGGTGCAATCTGTTGACAGTGGGTTGCAAGAAATGTATGGTAGGCTGGTGGAAGAGAGTGGTTGGGAGGATGGTGGGACCTTGGAGCAAGGTGATGAATCCACCCGCCAACAAGCTCTTCCCCTAGAATCGGTCCTTGTTGAGAATCCCATCTTATGGGTGGACCTCGGGGTAGAGGCCACACTGGAGGAGGAAGCTTTTCACTCAGCCAATAGAAATGAATCAGAGTATAGGATGGGCCCAAGAACGAGGGCAGCTAATAATAAATAAAGGAGGATTGTGATGAGATAGAAATTGGGCAGAAGAAAGAGTCATCACAGGGGTCGGGTAGAGGATCCTGACTGAGCATCCGGTGACTAACTTCATCTCATGGAATGCTAGGGGCCTGGGTACTTCGGAAATTGATCAGGAGGTACAAGGCTAGTATTGTGGCTATCCAGGAACCTATGGTGGCAATATCAGAGCTACCTCTCATTGCAAGGAAATTGGGATTCAAAAAAGTGATCGAGGCAAATGCTTCATTCAAGTTGGGATGTGCAAGTTTCCAATCAGAGCATCACAACCAGAATGCAAATTTTGGTGAGTAACAGGAAAGTAACTGCGACAATTATATACACCAAATGTGTCAGGGCTGAAAGGAGATCCCTTTGGGAGGAACTTTGGACAGTGGCTGCACTCGAAAGGTGTCTGTGGTTCATTTGTGGAGATTTTAATGTGATCGTTGATGTTGACGAAAAGTAGGGAGGTGTAGACTCAGATTTGGGGGCCATGGATGACTTCAAAGAAACTATAAATGATGTGGGCCTTGTGGATGTGGGGTACGGTGGCTCAAAATTTACTTGGTGCAATAATAGGCAAGGGCAATGGAGGGTGTGGGCGAGACTTGACTGAGCGATGATTAATGTTGAATGGCTATCTGGATTCCCCTCTTTCAAAGTCACCTAACCAGACCTTTTTTGGATCACTCCCCCCTCTTTTATCCATAGAAGAAGCTCAAGATCAAGTTCCCAAGCCATTCAAGTTTTAGAGAACGTGGACCACAATGAGTGCTTCTTGGACATTGTCAAGTCTAGTTGGGAGGTGGGGGTAGACACTCTGCCAATTGCCATGGTTGCAGCTAAGCTCAAACGACTGAAGTTTGCCCTTAGAGATTGGAATAAGCGGGTTTTTTGGGACCTATCCTAGAATACTTAAAGAGTAGAGGATGCAGTCATGAAAGCAGAGCATGAGCTCACCCTCGCTAGTTTGGAGTAGGGGTTCACCATGCTTGAAGAAGCTAAGTCCCAACTAGCACTCCACCTTCTCCAAGAAATTTCCTGGAAGCAAAAAGCTAGAAACCGGTGGCTTGTGGAGGGTGATTGAAACACCAAGTTCTTCCATGACTTTGTTATGGAGAGGCACAAATGATCCACCATTCCAAATCTCAAATTCAATTTAGGGGCGGTGCTGCAAACCCAAGCAGAGATTGAAGAGGAGATTGTTAGATACTACAAAGCCCTCTATTCATCAGAAAGGGCCAGCCGTCCAGAGAGCCTCCTGGATTGCATCCCAAGTCTTATTTTTGACCAAGACAATGAAGACCTTCAACTCCTAAATATGGAGGAGGTTCACAAGGTGGTTCTCAGTATTCCAGGGGAATACTCCGGGGCCTGATGGTTTTTCGAGTAGTTTTTTCCTTCTTGTTGGGTTATAATTGGTGACAATATTTCAAGGCAGTGTGCGACTTTCTCAAGTGGGGAGAAATCCTGAGAGTCGTGGGTAACTCTTAGATATGCCTAGTTCCAAAAGCTCCAAAATCAGCTCACATGTTTGAATTCAGGCCTATAGTCTTTGTAATGTCTTCTACAAGATCCTCCCAAAACTTCTTGCCCTCCAATTGACTAGGATCCTTCCAACGCTGATCTCTGAAGAACGAGACGCTTTTGTGAGTGAAAGAAGCATTATGGAAAACATTCCCCTTATGAACAAAATGGTACAAGAGATTGATCGTATGGTAAGAGGGAATGCCACTTTCAAGCTGGACATGGAGAAAGCATGACAACATTGAGTGGAGCTTCCTTGCTCGAGTTCTATCTGGGTTTGGCTTCACAGATTCTTGGGTAGCCCTGGTGAAAAAATGCTGGAAATGTTGTTGGTTCTCAGTTTTGGTGAATGGGTGCATATCAGAGTTCTTTCAACCTTTTATGTGTCTTCGGCAAGGGTACCCGCTCTTGCTTAGCCTTTTCATCCTAGGAGCTAAAGTCCTAAGCTGAGAAGCCTTCTTGCTCTTTAGAAGCAGAGGATGCCTTCCCTACCATTTCTGATGCAGACACCAGTGGAGCACCCTTTAGAGTGTACCAGAGGAGGAGGTGTCGCCGACAGAGTACTGGAGTGGACAAGTTGATGTGGATAGACGTTGGGTCCATCGGACCCATTTTCTGACGTGTTACGAGTGCAGGAGTGGCACGACTGCACCCTGACCATAGATCCATGGGTTGGATTTCACACCCTTCCACACGGGTGTTTTAGTTTTAAGCATTTTTGTTCTTTTTTCTTATTTTAGGGGCTTTATTGCACTTTCTTTATTTTCGTCTCTTTTTATTTTTATTTTTCTTGTTTTCAGGGGCTTAGTGCACTTTTACTTATTCCATAGCTTATATATACGTTGTGAGAAACCCTATTTTCATTATTATTGAATAAATAGAAATTCGTCTCTTTTCTTCCTTTTTATTCAAGAGATAGGGTGTCAGGATTGGCCCTTGGGTGTTGAGGATTCCACCCCGATTCCAGGTTTCCTTCTTTCTAGATCTTTGAGGTGCAGGAAAAGGTAAGAATCATTTTCCTTCTTTTCTTTTGACGACAAAAGGACCCGTACTTCATCTCGAACCCTTTGTTCTTCACCCCTCTCGTTCCTCTCTGGATACCCCCTTTCTAGTTTGAATGGAAAAGAGGGATAGTTAGTTAGTAGAATTAAATCCAAACTTGACCGTGAACTAACTTATACTAGATCTGGGATATCCTCATATCCCTAGGTCTTCCCTTTTTACTGTTTACGTGATCTTATGCTAAGGGGGCATGATCCTGATGGAATAACCTTATCTTTGTGTTGAGATTTACCTATTCCCTTTGATTGGAAACGGTTAGTTAATTGGTGTATTTATTTGAATATTCTTTAACCTGATTATACATGCATCTAGGGTTAGGTCATCGCATGTCCTTGCATCAATTTCCCTCACCATAGCATGGTCATTTCCGACCTCTTATTTGCAGATGATGCGGTCCTATTCCTTAATGATAGGAAGTCATCGATTCTAGGCCTGAAGAATTTTTTAAAAGAGTTTGAGGAAGCTTGTAGGCAAAGAATTAACAAAGCTAAGAGCCATTTCATCATGTCGCTAAAGGCCTACCCAACTACAGTGCAAATGGTTTAATGACTATCCGAATTCCAGGAAGCTAAGCTCTCGATCACATCCCTCGGAGTTCCTCTCTCAAAAGGCAGGGTGAGGGTGTGCCAATATTAGCCTCTACTTCAGAAAATTTCAAGTAGAAGAGCCGGATGGAACGTAAAACTCCTCTCACCTGCTAGTAGACTAACCGTCATAAAGCATGTCCTATGCAGCTACCCCCTTCACTTGATGGCAGCAATTGACCTCCCGTCCTCCTTATGCAAAAAAATGGAATCGGCATGTGCAGACTTCTTTTGGGGCGAAAGGGAGAACAGGAAGAAGCATCATTGGGCCTGGTGGTCAAAGGTATGCCTTCCTCTTTTAGAGGGAGGGTTGGGGGTTAAACGAATGAAAGATGTTATGATAAGCTTGAGAATAAATATGGGATTTGCCCTTCTTAAAAGGAAAATCGGTTTGGGAAAAATACATGTGGGCAAAATACCTAGAAAAATTCATTCGTAACTGTTAAATAGCCATTTGCTCTAAAAGCTCGAGCCGTTAGAGGATGGTGTATCAATGTATATCAAGGGACTTTAATACTCCCCCGCACGTGTGGGGTGGAGCTCTGCACAGGAACATACTAGGCAAGGGTGGGGGGACACTCCCACCATAAACAGGCCAGGCTTGATTTCCCGGTCGCTGGGCCGGACTAGATTTTTGTGGCCCCCCATGGGAGAATATATTACGGAGGCATATTTGCTACCCCCGGGATTCAAACACTTGACCCTCCTCTCTAATACCATGTCAAATAACCATTTGCTCATCAATGTATATCAAGGGACTTCAACAGTAACCCTCTCTCAAACTTGAGATCAGGCTCAAAGATATGGCATAGCTTAGGGTGTAAGCTCCCCCTTACGTTGTCCAGCTCGAGATGGATGGTTGGTAATGGGCAGGTGAGTTTCTGGAACCAAAACTGGACTGGTGCTGGAGCTCTTTCTTCCATGGAAGGGGCGTTGATTTCAAATGGCATGCAAAATGTGTCGGTTTCCTCCTCTTGGTTAGCCCAAGGGAGCTGGAATTTCGATAGTATTGAAGGGGCCGTCCCAGACAACATTCTTTCTAGGTTGAGGGGACTGGAAATCAAACTCTCTAACAGGTAGGATTGTCTCATCTGGCTGGCTTCCCCATCAGGTTTGTTCTCAACAAAATCTGCATGGGATTTAATCTGAGCAAGACAGAGGAAGAAGCAGTGGGCAAGGTGGATTTGGAATAAATGGATTCCCCCCAAAATGTCCATCTTGGCATGGGAAGTGAGGAACGAAGTGCTCCCAATTGATGTAGCAATTCAAAAGGCTGGTGGTCACCTGGCCTCTAGTTGTGTGTATTGTATAGAAAGTATGGAGTGAATGCAAGCTCAAGCAACCCTTGATATTTTGGGCCATCACGATGCTCTTAATTTGCAGCTGGGGAAGCTAGTCAGCATGATGGAACATGCCTCTTTTACTGAGCCCCATTATCAGCCCGCAGTTAATCTACCTTCGGTCCTTGATTCCCATTTTGTGGAAGTGCGGCAAAACTCAGAGGCGTTGGGTATCTCCAGCGGGGGTGGTGATGTTCCTGGTCTGGCTCTTTAACATTCTGGAAAGATTGAAAATTTCAACAATGTTTTTGTCATGGGAATCATGCAAAGAAGGTGTGGTTACACTTTAGCTGCATCTTCAACGTTAGATGGATCCAAAATCAGTCTATCCAGCAGAGAATTTAGCAATGGACTAGTCTTGGGTGCTGCTCTTCCACGTTTAAGACAATTAAGGGGCTGGTTCCTTGCCTGATCTTTTGGGAGCTTTGGCTCAGTAAGAATGCAGGTAAATTTGAGGGAAAACAATGTAGCCCAGATATGGTGATCAGGAGAGTTAAGAGCTAGATTAGGGATATCTCAAGAAAGTTGTCGGGTGACTTCTTGAATCTGCTGTCCTTGATGCAGTGGGTATCTCTGGGAGGGTGACTAGGAAGAGATTTGTTCAAATTCTTCATTGGAGGAAACCAAAAGAGGGCTGGGTCAAGCTGAACCGGGATGGGTCCTCAAGGGGGAATCCTTGATGGGAGATGGTGCCCAGTTAGGAAGCTAGCCATCAGGGATGGATGCGGGTTATGTTTTGGCTTATCAGTTTTTCAGTTTGCCTTATTTTACTTGGTGGTGGTGGGCTGTGGCTTCTGGGTAGCTGATGTTATGGTTGTTGGGTGATTTTGATTTTGTGGTCTGTTGAGGTAGCTGGGCTGTGGAATGACGGTTGGTTGCCATGGGAGTTTTGGGTGTTGTACACATGGTTTTCTTGTTGGGTCTTTGAAGGTTGAAGTTTGACCCCTCATTCGAGTCTCATCTTTAGTTGTTGGTTGGCTTCATCTTCCTGCCCTGCTTTCTCAGGATGTGTGCATTTAGTTCAGGCAATATTGGTCTCTGCCCCTGCTTCTCTCTTAGGTTCCTCTATTGTTTACCCCCAGGTTGATGCCTGGCTGCTCTTGTTGAATGGCTACCAAGCAGCCTAGCCTCTGGTGAGCTCGGCAGCAGTACCAGCCCTCTCATCTATTTCATTAGCTCACCTTAAATCCAAACAGCAATGGCATAGTAATGTTCGTAGCATCTTTAGCATGAGGCCCTCTTCTTTAGTAGTCTCATAATGGCATGGAAGGGTCTGCTATCCGGATGTATGGACAGTGGTATCTACCTCTACTTTAAGGTGGTTGGTAGTCATGATGGTTGTCTGAGTGTGCTGTTGGGCTTCTCTTGCTTATTGCCCTGGGCTGTAATGTCTGCCAAGTCGGGTACAAGTTGAGGGAGTTGTTTCTCTGCCATGCTTCCATTATTTTAAGGAGGTTGAGCCGTTGGCTAATTCCAGTGTTCGAATTATCGGTATCGTGTTACGTATCACACCATTGGGATACGGATACGTATCGGTTATCGCATGGGATATATCGATTGTATCACGTAATGCATTGTTGTTGTTGGAAACATGGGGAAACATTGGAAATTGGTCGAATTTTTCAATGAAATTTCAGTGATTGTTAAAAAAGACATCAATATACACTTAAAAATCAAAACATTATAAAAATCAAGTGCACATAATAAGTTTTCTTTGTATGGGGTCCTAATCGATGCGTTGTCTAACTGAATTGATACAAGTATATTCAAAGTCTAATTCATATAATTTATAAATGTAAGAAGACGTGTGGAAACACAAGTAATACATTCAAAAGCAAAAGAAGAAGCACTAGATTAGGTTACATGCATGTTTGATTTTGATTTTTTTTTCAATTTTCCGCAACTTGGTCCCTCTCCTCCAAATCTCGAAATCAAAGCTCCTAATCCATGATTTTTCACATGGATTTGTAACAATTTGACATTGATTTAACATGATTTACAGAAAAAAGAATTGAAAAAAAAAAAGCTCACTGGATCAAACATGTGGGATATATCCCACTACTTGTGTGTTTCGTATCGCACAGGCGGGATACAAGATATATCGTGGGATATATTAGCCAATATCGTCGATATTTAAAATACTAGCTAATTCTAGTCCCTTTTGCGAGGCTCTGGCCCTTTTGATTTGTGTGTGTGTGTGGGGCTTAGTTTTTTGTGGTGCCCACCCGAATTCATGTACAGCTTCATTTCTTATCAACAGAGTTACAGGTGTGGGGATGTGAAAGTGTTCTGCGGTCCTCAGGGAGGTGTTTCCTGCTGAAGTTAGTAAGGAGGAATTTTCCGGGCGATCATGCATTTATCTGCATTACAAGCTTTTAATGGGAATATGCTTTTTTGTAGCTGTTAGAAGGTGTTTATGTTGAAATACAGGCTCTCAGCTGGAATCTGCTCTGTTGTGCTCCCGCCCTTTGCTTTTGGCCTCTTCGAGAATTTGGGTTGTGAGGTTTCCAGGGCTCTATATGCTGCAGCTTGGGAGTTTGTTGGTTTCTGTTTGTATTGTTGAAGTTGTTTTGGACTTCTGTAGGATTCAGCTTGGAGATTTCAAGTGATGCGTGGTAGCCTAGGGCCCTGTTTGGATGCAGTTTGCAAGTTTTTCTGTTGATGTTTTCTTTTGTTGGTTTCGGGTCCTGTTTATGTCGGGCAAGCATCGAGATGCAACTGATTGAAAGCGGGGATGGTTTTCGTAGGTCGCCTCAGTGCCACCTGTTGCTAGTGGTTTTCCTAGTGGGGAGTTATTTTTCTGTTTCACTTTTTATAGCTTGAATTATTAGCATATATGCACATCCTTTTGTAGCACCTGCTCGAAAGTTGTAATTTTTCTCCCCCATCAACAAAGTTACAGGTGGTGTGCTCCCACCTTCTCCGGAAAAAAAAGAAGTCAACACGTTAATCAGAAGTATTGATTGATTGATGTCTCTGGTCGAAGCATCAGGTTCATCACAATTAGTTGTAATTTATTGAGTTGAGAAATAAGAAAGCATGCAGTTTAAAAATGGATGGTCAAAGAATCCACTAATAAAGTTGGGCATCGAGTTGAGTCGGACCGAGTTAGGGCTGACTCGACTCGATCCGGTTTTGAAATAGGCCTGACCCAAACTCGATCCGACTCGATACCGAGTCTAACATGCCTGACTCGATCCGAGTTCGGTTTGGCCTGGACTAATCCAGATTGAGTCCGATCCAATCAGAAGTACCGATTCGGGTCGAGTTGGCACCGAGTTGGATTGAGAGATGAGGGAGGGAGGGAGTGGAGAGGAGAGAGGAGGAGGAGGGTGATGGTGGTGGGTGGTCGTCGGGTTTGGAAGAGGAGGATGAGGGAGGAGGAGGAGGAGGAGGAGGGTGATGGTGGTGGGTGGTTGCCGGGCTTGGAAGAGGAGGAGGATGAGGGAGGGAGAGAGAGAGTTTGGGATTGGGTCGGGGTAGGGTGCAGCGGGTAGGGTTAGAGAGTCAGGTTTCGGATCGAGTCAAGTCTAACCGGATCGAGTTTCAGGTCGAGTTACTGGGTAACTCGAACTTGACTCGGTTCGAGTTCGGATTGGGTGAAGCCTACTCGGTTCAGACCGACTCACCCATTCGGTTCTGGTTAAGTCGGATCGGAACGAGTCGGGCGAGTCTAGTTAGTCGGATCGAGTCGTCTAGTGCCCACCTCTATCCACAAATGGGTTTCTTTCCTAGCCACATTTATATCACAAGCAATGTTGTCAAATTCATTATCATTTTGCAAATTGTAATAGGGGTTGAATTATATGTAACTGCAAATCATATAAAAAATCATAAGATTTCTTTTCTGATTCGATTTAAGGAAAAAAAAAAACCCATCTTTTTTTTTTTTTAGTTTTTATTTATTTATTTAGTTTTTTGTTTTTAGTTTTTAGTTTTTTGTGTTAGATTGGTAGTACATCCCATTGTCAGTTCACATTTCACTGTTAGCCATGTTAGACAGGCTCTCATGCCTTGTATACCTTGTATAGCTAGTATACTTTGTATAGTTCGTTTCCATAGGTAGAGGATTCTGATTTTATTATTTTCCTTGTATAGATGATTGTAATCTCTACATATTCAACCCCTTTGGGTTGTCTCAAATACAAAAAATCCTTTAGCTCCTCTCTGTTTTCATGGTATCAGAGTGTCACTGATCCAAAACCGGCACCACCTGCTAGATCCGGCCACCCCTGCTGCATCGTCCGATCATCACTGCATCGTCCGACCACCCTACAACGTCGCCCCTGCTTGTCCGACCACTCTTCCGACCACCCATCTGCTCGTCCAATGCCCCTACGTCGTTCGGCCACTCGTTCGACCACCCCTCTGCTCATCCAACGCCCCTGCGTCATCCGGCTACCCCTATAGTACGCCCCTTTTCTCTCCGATCTATTCCAGATCCAGCGCCCCTGTTGCTGTTGCTCCAGATCTAGCTTTTCCAGATCCAGCACCCCTGTTGCTATTGCTCCAGATCTAGATTTCCAGATCCAACGCCCTTGTTGCTATTGTTATTCCGCCAGATCTAGAAACTGCAATCCCTTGGGTATCTCCTGTTGTACAGTACCTCTAAAACATTCTTCTGCTACAACTCTTTGCGTGCTTTACATTGCTTCCGATCAATGGACAAGGACTCATCCCGTGCAGAGGCTCCACGTTGTAGTTTTGATGGTACCAACTATTCTCTATGGGCCATCCATTTTCAGAACTTCCTCGTGGTTTGTGGGGACTAATTGATGGATTTGTTACTATCCCCACTTCCACAGATGTTGACAAATTAGCTGATTGGGAAATGAACAATGGACGGATTATTACCTGGATTCTCGATTCGGTCAATCGGTCCATTGCTGTTAGCCTCACACCTCATCTCACTGCTAAGGCAATGTGGGAGCATCTCCAGACAATTTATCAATAGAGTAATGCGGCCCGGTTATACCGCCTGGAACAGAATCTCATTAACCTTACTCAGGGTGACGACAGTATTTAATCATTTTACTCCAAAATTGTCACAATTTGGACAGAGATGGCTATGATGGATCCAACATTTCCTCATGACTTTAAGATATTCCAAACTATGCGTGAGAGTGCGCAAGTTCGACAATTTGTTATGAAGTTGCGTCCGGAATTTGAGCATTGTCGGGCTGCTCTCTTGAACCGTAGCCCTACTCCATTGAATTCGGTTATTAATGATTTATTGGCTGAGGAACAATGACTGAAAGTTCTCTCTTCCTTCCTCAAATCTGGGATCCTCTGATATGGTGCTTGTTATGTCCACCACTACACCAATACGTGGTTTCACTCCTTTGACTTGTCGTGGCTGTAACAAGGTGGGTCATGTTGTCACTTGATGCAAAGAATGGTGCGCTTATTGTCAACGGACTGGTCATGGTATTCAGGCCTACCGTACACGTGCCTATGCATCTTCTTTAGGCCGTGGACGTGGTGGTCATGGTCGTGTTCTTTTTACTACTGCTGCCACTATTTCTTCCGAGCCGTCTGTTAGTGATTCTGCATCTACTGTTTCTACTGAAGGTCTTTCATCACCTTTGACTCTTGCAATGCTCGAACAAATCGTTCAAGCCCTTTCTGCGGCCGGTATGTTAAGTATATCCCCATCTTCTACATAGTTCTTTAATTCGGGTGCTTCTAATCATATGACTGGTGCTGTATCCCATCTTCGTGACATGCGTCCCTACATCGAAAATCAGACTATTTCTACTGCGGATGGCATTAGACTACCTATTCAGTCTGTTGGATCATTGAGTTGACCAACTGAAATTAAATTGGAGGAGAGGTTAGGGAACGTTTCTCTTAATAAAAAAAGATTTGGATTATTCTTGTTCATCTTGTTGTCTTTCAAAAAGTAAGTGTATTCATTTTCCTCTAACTACTACAAAATCATCTTCTATGTTTGAACTAGTGCATACAGATGTCTGGGGTCCTTCACCAATTATGTCTCTCTCTGGGTTACGATACTGTGTTATATTCATTGATGATTTCACACGTTACACCTGGATTTACTTTCTGCACTCGAAGTCACAGGTTTTTGAAAAATTCAAGATATTTCACTCTATGGTGGAGACTCAATTTCGGGTTCCAATTCAAACTCTCCGCTCTGACAGGGGGGAATATCTCTCAACAAAATTTCGTATATTTCTTCTGGGTCATGGGATTATTCATCAGACCACCTGTTTTGATACTCTACAACAGAACGGGGTGGCTGAAAGAAAAAATCGTCATATTGTTGAAACTGCCAACACCCTGATGACAGCTATGAATGTTCCTCGTTCTTTCTGGGCGGAAACAATGTTACATTCTTCTACTTGATTAACCGGATGTCAACCAACGTTCTGAACAGTAAATCTCCGTACTTTGTTCTCAATGGCTTATCTACTGCATATTCCACATTTTGTGTTTTTGGTTGTGTCTGTTATGTTCACCTGGCTTCACGTGAGCGTAACAAATTCTCTCCAAAATCAATCAAATGTATGTATTTGGGATTTGGAGAAACTCAGAAGTGTTTTCGATGTTATGATCCAGTTTCTCGTTGTATTCAGGTTTCACGACATGTTGTTTTTCTTAAATATATTGTCTTTCATTCATCTCTTCCTCCTCTGCACGCCCCAAAATCTCCTGGTCTAACCACCTTTCCTGATATTCCTTTTGCCTCGAGTACACTCCCCGTCCATTGCAGGTTTATTCGCGTCGGCCACGTACAGCTCCACCACCTATTACTCAACCTGAACCTACTGTACCTGTTGCAAATCCTGAACTTACCTCGATACGTCGTTCTCTGTACATCGAGCACCTGATCGCTTGATATGCTCTATGTTTGCCATGAATGTTATTCTAGATACTGTCTTTATTCCTACTTCATACTCTCAGGCAGCCACTCATGATTGTTGGAAGAAGGCTATGGCAGAGGAACTTGCGGCATTAGATGATAATCGTACGTGGGACATTGTCACTCGACCCACTGACCAACAATTAATTGGTAGCAAATGGATTTATTCTGTCAAACTCAAGTCTGATGGATCATTGGATCGATATAAGGCTCGACTTGTCGCTCATGGATACAAACAGGAATACGGAATTGATTATGATGAGACATTCGCTCCCGTGGACAAGATGAAAACTGTTCATACTCTTCTGGCAATATCTTCCGTTCGCTCTTGAAAACTGTGCATAAAACATGAATAAGATTAAGCCAAATCAGCAAAACATAATCCAGGGACAGTTGTAAGACGCAAGTGGAAGACTGAAACGAGTATGTATAACTTTATAAACCGGTTTAGGTCCCCAAAGTATGTATGCATTGCCAGGTCAATAATTACATGTATTGATTCAAATTACAAAATGTCAAAATGTAATAGTCCACTATATGCAAAACCCTGAAGCCCCGTCGATCAGAACGGTCTAGGTAAACCCGCCAGAATACTGCATATAGGAGAAGGCATCCTCATTGTCTACGAAGTCTGCCTCCGCCTCATCAGTCGGGTCTCCATCTGCATTTAAGACAGAGTCTAGTAGGTGTGTACAACACCGTCCCGTAACGTGGGAGTGAGTGATCAACTCAGTGGAATAATAAAGCAAAGGTTAACATGTTATCAATTCTGTCAAGCAGTAATGATAAGGCAATACAATCAAACATTCCTAAGTACTCTGGTTAATGCAAGAATGGTATGTATAAATGATGCATGCCCTCACCTGCACTCCCTCTGCGATCTTCATCTAACGGTCGCGCATGTCAGTCACTTCCTCAGTGCTCTGCCCAACGCCAAACGGCACATGCAGTGCGGTGCATGAACGTGATTACCAAGTTCTTATTAATCATTTTCATATAGCAGGATTGGGAAGCTAAGGTACCTCCCTTATATCAATTCCCAAACAATGATCCAATCTAGGGTCGTCAATCCTAGCAAATCTCATACGATGTTACGGTTCTAGGTCGCTGCAAAGGGCTCGTCACCTTATCAGTGCAGGCCTAGTGTACTCCTGTTGCTACGTAAGGGCTCGTCGCCTCTACGCAGTCTTAGCGTATGCTCGAGGTCACTACAAAGGGCTCGTCACCTTATCAGTGTAGGCCGACAGCTCGAATACAGTGTCCCATACCACTGTATTTGGCTCACGAGACTATGTTGCTCATTGGACACTACGGGGAGGCTCGTCACCCCAGCGTAGGCCGACAACTCGACCACGGTGTCCCATACCACCATGCCCGGCTCATGAGTCTTAGCGGATCGAGGTACCAAGGTTTAAAAGGGTTTTCACTGGTGAGTTTGGTACCTTAGATTCAAGCAGTAGCGTCCATACATGGTGAACATACATCGGGTCAATCGGGTTACTTGACGAGCTCGACTAGTACGAGTGCACGTTGAGTTGACCGACATGAAGTGCGTAAGCACTCCGTGTGGCCTAACTACTGCCGACATCCCAAGTATGGCTCGGATTCATCGATCACGTCGTATGTGGCGAAACAACCTCAGCCACCTATTCAGTGCCTGTTACTGATTGCCTGGACTATTCCGTAGTCCCAAACACATTCAATTATAACAGATAATCATACAAGTTAATCAGAACAGTAATGGATCAACAATTCCAATCATACAAGCATGTAAGCATTTGATGGATTTCAACTTAAACATGAATTCACACATATGCCGTCCCTAAATAAAGCAGACAGAATATAAGTTACATGGAGGAAATCATACACATCGTTAAGGCAGTTGAGAATCTCTTCTCAACACCCATATAAAGTACAATTTATTACACACTTGTTCATTCAGACATTTTTACAAACACTTAGACTACACATTCCAACATACATGACGTATGTTGGTGATAGCACGTATTAGTGCAAATCCTTTCATCAAGGAGTTGTTACACATACAACTAGCATAATCACACGACAATTAATCATGACAAATGTAATTTCAAATTCCATACGTATACGGTCTTTTCTACAAATACAAGGAATACACTAAACTCCACATAGTTCATACATATCTGAAACGCGAAACAAACATCGCATTTGGCATGTGAAATAGCACCCGCATCAGTAATAAACCATTAACCGACATTGAAAGCCTTGAAAACCATAACCTATACGTTTATAGTCCGCACCTTTCGCCGGTAGACTCGTAACGAACTCAGTTTTAAAGTTAAGTCTTGTCTACGGCACCACAATAACCTATAACAAGGAATAGGTTAGCTAATTCATCTAATACGCTAGTCGAAAATCTTAAGACAAGTTAGGGTTAGGTTTTCTTACCTAAGTACGGAGTCAGAATCGCCTGTATAGCGATACAGGACTGGTTGTTGATTGCGTGGAGTAGCGGGATTGAATCCCAGGAAGTATCTCCAACTCTCACTCTCACTTTCCCTCTTTTCCCTTCTCTTTTCTCTTCTCTCTCTCCTAGGGTTTCTCAAATTCGTATGAGATGAGAGAGAGAGGGTATAAGGTCCTTATATAGGCCCAGGACTGATGGAAATGGCCCCAAGGCCAAGGTATACTTAGGTTATATCCAAATACGGACCGTTCCGGTCCAACGGAGCACTTCTGGTGGCCCCTTTTCCACTTGCGATCGGACTTAAGCTCCCTGACCATGGATCTAGGTCAGGCTGAGTTTTCGTTCTGATCGGGTTTGTAGATCAGCCGTGGCGGACCAGTTTCAGTTCAACGGTCACGGGCACTCGATCAGGGCTACAAGTACACCGACATGTGTGGGACATTTCTCCTGATCCGAGGGTGTATTTGGGTCAGATTCTGACGGTCTGAATCCTTATATTTGGCCCGCAAGCGACACGACTCAGATTACTTAAATTCGGATTTTATTTCTAAATATTTTCACGTTTCTCACACTCTTCGCTTCGGGCTCAAGTTGTACATTTCTAAACACAGTTAGGACTTGATTTCCGGAGGGTTGTCAAGTCCAGTAATGCGGCCATATCCGTATAGTTTCGGGGTAATCGGACTTTTGACGTGCGGTCCAGGTCTGATATGGAGTTTCGGTGTGCTCCCGAGAGCAACTGGGTTAAGGGATGGATTCTAGATTTCAGGGTAACGTAGCATCAATGATACTGCACGGTTTGGGTCTTGCAGATCATATTTAAAGTGATTAGTGCTAATTTCATAAGCACTCTAGTTTAGCACTTGCTAACATTAACCTAATTTCTAAAGGTTTTAGTCCTGGGTGATTTCTGCCTGAGGTGGTACTCGGGTCTTTGTACGGATTTTTCCAAGACGTTACATTTTCCTTGTATAGATGACTGTAATCTCTATATATTCAACCCCTTTGGGTTGTCTCAAATACAGAAAATCCATCAGCTCCTCTCTGTTTTCAAGCCACCCCCATTAGGGAATTGATACCAGTGTTTCAAATAGCACCAGTAGCGTAAGCTACATAGTGTAGCGTGGCCGTAGCGCTACTTAGCGTTCCAAATAGCGTAAATCCCCTGTAGCGTAGTAGCGTACGCTACAACTACATATCACGTAGCGTCCGTCGCGTAAGCTACGATGTATTTTTTTACTATTTTATTATTTTTTTCACGTTTTCTTTGTTTCTAATGTTGAGGAATGTGACACTTGTATTGTACTTGATACTTTTAACCTATGAGATTTCTATTTCTTTTCATAATTATGACTTATGGTTTCAATTAGACATCATTAATTAAAGTGGTTTGCTTAGAAAGTTGTTGATGTGATAATTATTTGATTTGGCTTATATATATGGATTAGCTTTTGATAAATGATAACTAATAATTTTTTTGAACATGCTTATAATTGATAAAATGAATCATCTTTTAGGCATTTTTATATTTTTTTTCCCTTTTTTTAACTATTTATTATATTTGTCATATTTTTAAATTAAAAAATAGAAGTATCATGTAGCTTACGCTACATGCTATGTATTTACGCTACACGCTATAGAGGGCTAAGCGCTACGCATCACACTACCGCTATTTAAAACACTGATCGATACCAAGACCTCAGTGTTGAAACGAGGTATCTTTCACTCAATCTACCACTTGAGCTATGGATCAGCTCATCTATCATCCATTTCCCATCAATATGCACTAAGTAATACCATATCATGATAGTGTTAAAGGATTCTTGTCTTTCCATTATTTTTTGTCATTCAAGAAATTTACCTTTAAAAAATGCAAGAATCCTTTAATAGTTTATGTTCTTTTTACCTTTCTTAAGTGTATAATTACATTGGAATAGGCATAATCTAATTATGTAGACCGATGAAAAATGATATTTTAATTTCTAACCATCATTACCACAATACATATAGGTCAACAAAATTGCGACCATCCATATGAACATTCTAGATAAATCATTGATCAATTTGGTGCCTAGACCAGTTAAGAAGTAAAAAAATCAAAGGAAAAAGCTCCATGATTTAACGTTGTAGAGAAGTTCTAAACGAATCTCAAAGCCCCCACCAATTTAATATCTAGAACCATTTAATATATTATAAAGAACAAAATAAACTAATTGACCTTTTCTAAACGAATCTCAAAGCCCCCACCAATTTAAAAACATAAAATGAAAGCCAAGTGTTCATTACAAATGTCTATCATTTGATAAACTTTGATATTATTTCGATTATTAACTCCATTGCAAAGATATGCACCCAAGTATACCCTATCAAGAGGCTTTCATTGATCCAAAAATGAAGTACATTCTAGGTTGTGGTTTGGCATCAGCCCTTAATTACATCTCCTGCAGGGAAAATCCTCTATTAAAAGGTAAAACTAGATAGAAATATTTTGTTACATGGTATAGAGTAGAGTAATGCAAATGATACATAAAGTTCTAACCTGTGGTCCTTCATCTTTAGAGTGTTATGATGATTAATCAGAGGAGCATTCTGGTGCTTCAAGGACTCGAATAGCGTTAGCGTTCATGACCTAGTCCAGGAAGTTTAAAAGTTCCAACAGCATATTTGTCTTGCCTTGTGGCATTCAAAAGATCTCAGACAGAAACAACACTGGTCCACTGCCAGAAAAACCAAGAGTCATCGCGGATTGTCTAGATAACTAAAGAGACCATTGGGGAATTCAGTTCATCAATCCAAACAGTCAGCATGAGGACACAGTTTGGAGCTTTGGATAGGCAGGACAAAGAAACCTTCAGAGACCTAAATAGTTAGCCGAGTCATTACTCAGGTCTCTCAGATAGTCAGTGTGAGGCCAGACTGCTAGTACTTGGACAGTTGGCACAGAGCCATTATTGGGGATCCAAAGGCTAGTACAGAGCCATATCTCAAAGGGATGAAGTCTTGGACTCTTGTTCTCACCTTGTCCTAAGTGTTGGCACAAAAAGATAAGGGCTTAGTAAATGATTTGGAGAGCTCTTAAGCAATATTAGGAACTAAAATTGCATGAGTTATTGGAATAAAGGCCCAACGGGGTATTTATGGTGATGGAAGACAATTATTTCCGCCCACAAGGTGGTTACATGGTTATTTCCTGCCTAAAAGTTTGTTAGGCAGTTATATACACATGTCGGGCCGCCATTGGACGACTCGGAGTGCTTTCCATCGACATGCTCTAGGTCCAATGCATTGTTCCGCACTAACCTTGGCTGTTAGCACAAAGTGGACTTCTGTTGAACAGAATGGTGCTGCGCTAGCCTATAGAAAGTTTACATGGTATAGCATGCATGGTCCTGCACTGTGTTGTATGTGAGGGCAGAGTGAGCTTTATCTTCGTGAAGACTACTTAATGACACCTCGTGTTGTCCTTGGACATTGAGTGGGAAGTTAGAACCATGAACCTGTGCTAGCCAGATCATTAGTGCAGATTGTGCCAATGATGGCCTCACAGACCTTAGTCAGCACATGACATGAATGTGGTGGCCAAGAATGGTTAGCATGGATTCAACTTATTAAAATTTTGATGCCAACACCAACGATTAAAATAGAAGAAAACAAGTATAATTTGAATCATAAATCATAGGATTCAAATCACAAAATTGTAGGATTCATCGAGCTTAAAATAGATTCAAGATGGGATTCAAATCGTTCTGCGTAAGTTTTGGCTCAAATCGCAAATCAACTATGATCACAAGTGATTTGATTTCCAAACATTCAGTTTAGCCAAGTAGGCATGAAAATAATAACAGTAATTTCTAGTTCCTGTAGTTAATAAGAGAGTGGCCATCAAATTGGAGTCAGGTCTCTTTTGAGTCGAACTTAAAAGTAGCGGACTTGCAGTTTGGAGCCTAATCCATCATAAATACAATTTAGTTTCTCTACTTAGATCAACAATTGCCAATTCCATATAAAAGTGCACCAGACACAATTTAAGTATATCACCATCAAAAATCTTATTAAAATTTAGGCTTGGGATAGCTAAGGGGGGCTAAAGAGACTGACAGTTCCATAGAACAGTGATAGGACAGTCATGATAAGGGTCATCTTGAACATTGAAATTGGATCCCATGAATCTTGGAATGCTGTTAAAAATTTTATATGCCCATACTTGATCTTTGGGAGGGACATGCATTTCTGATAATGAAGTTTGTGAATTTGATATAACAATTATCTCCGCTAGTTTTGAAACTCTATTAATTGCTTCTCCAGGGAAAGCTTGTATTGAAAGATTTTGATATAAAAAAAGCGGCAGATGGGGATTCGAAGAGGGCTGTCAGGGAGACTTTCCAGGCTATTGTCACTGAGAATTTCCTTGAAATCCATCTCTTTTGGGCCGGGAAAGGGACATGCTGCATACCTGTTCAAGGTACTTATGGGCCATCCGTTTCAGCTATCAGTGTCACTCCAGGTAATATATCCAGGAATGAAAATTAGAATTAAATTCTGAAAGCTTCTAGCTGTTCGATACTGATGGATGAATATCTGAAAGAAATTTATTTTTATTTTTATAGATTTCAAACCAACAGTTAGTAACCACCCACCAAAAGACAAGACTGGTATGATCGTCATGATTGTAGTTGGTGTTGGTGCTCTGAGCTCTATATCCGGTTTCACACATTTTATCTGGAAAAGAAGGAGAAAGAGCATCGATGAAGATGAAGGTAATACCAATACTGCTAAATTAGTGCGTCTGGCTGCTCAACTGAACTGGATTTCAGTTCATTCAAATCAATGCAGAGGAATGACCAAAGTTGGGGAAATACCATAGTTGCAATTCCATGCATACCAACTTGAAATGGTTGCAATTGCAATCTTGAGGCTAACCATACTTGGTTACTTTCTGTTTTATCGAAATGGACTACTACGATCCAATTCAACTGAGCATCCAAACATAACCTAATTGATATGCATTGAAACTCCAACTCAAACTCATGTAACTTAATAGGAGTGGAGTTAAGTCTTTGGTCTCAAACAATTCCAATAAACTTCTTGTTGCCGATTGGCTTTCTTAGGCCATATTGGATGTCCAGGTGGGTAGGATTCCAACCTAGATGAATATCTACAACATTCAAACAGGACCTGAAACATCCCAGATACTGATTTGGGGAAGAAAAAGGGGGGAAATTTCTACTCTCCAAACTGCACTTCCCATTTTCTCTGTTGTCTCAAACGGATGGTGGAATTGATAAACATCTGGTTCACCAAAATATCCATTGTGACCGTGATCTAGGGTACATCCAAAAACACCCTTAGGATGTGCTTGGAATTTGGATGCACTATTGAATTGAATTGCAATAATTAGTTCAGTAGACTGGATATGGCCTAAATATTGTATTCATATTAAGGGAATATTATCAAAATTGCAATACATTACTTTCGATGTTGGATTTGAAAAGAGTGTAACTGATTGTCGTTATAGTCTGGCTATTTCATCAGGACTGAACTGAATGTTCACAATTCAATTGAATTGTGCATCCAAGCATGCCCGTACAATTTTTTTTTTAGTGAAGCCAGTGTTAAAAAAAAAGATGTGTGCATGCATTTGAGTTTTGTATCGTATTTAAATAGATAATATGATCCTAACCTGCCTTAGTATTCGAATTCACAGAGTTTCTGAACATGGCTGCAAAAGCAAACACTTTCAGTTATTCTGAACTAAGGACTGCTACAGATGACTTCAGTCTGGCAAATAAATTGGGAGAGGGAGGATTTGGGCCAGTTTATAAGGTACTTTTTTGTGTTTGGTAAAAAAGAAATGGAATTTTAAGAACCAAGGGTGTGTTTGGAAGTTTCCACTTTTGTTAGTAAAATGGGCGCAGCCCAAATCACTAGTGAGAAAAGAATGGGTTTGTAGTTCTGGAATATTCTCAATTGGTTTGGATTCAGAAAATGGAAACAAATTCCAATTTGTGGGGACATCCAAACAGGCCTTTAATAATGCAATCACTTGATAATGTGATAATGCACCACAACATACGCATGCATATGACACACCCACAAGTGTACAAAGATTAGCAGCCGTAGCGGGCGCATGGATAAAGGAAGAAGATTACCATTTCCCCTTGATAATCCTTAGAATCTACAAGCAGAATGAATCTCTAAAATGAGAAACAAATTTGATATTATTGAATGAAAAGTGCTGTCTTCAACGTACTTGATGGCCTTATTTAAGCAAAAGAGGCTCGATCTAGATTCCTACTCTAACCCAAACTAGGAAACTTTCCCGAAATAGTAACAATTACTGAAAATAGTAAAGATGTATAGTCCTACCCAAACTCGCAAACAACCCTTAGATTACTAAACAAAAACTTTAGACCTCAATCAGACTCTTAAAACCCTATGAAATGCAAAAACAGAACTTACTAAAAATAATAAGTTTTGAATAAAAATGTAATTTTGACTCAGATTACTGTCCTTTTTTGAGAAATCTCTCAATGCCAACACACTCCAATTTCCATGCCATAGAGCTCGTTGACAGCTTTTCAACGCATATGTACACGCAAATCCAATTACTGGTCACGAAGATATGGTTGTCAGAAGCTTTAGTTCACATTAAGGTCACATTTACCCAATCAGGCTTCTAGCCCCAATTTGTGCGATCCTGGCTCTCCATTTGTGTCGTTCACGACCCGTTCTACATCATTAGCACTATCACCCATCCATGCATACATACATACAGACATAGATGCATAGGTAAATAGAGTATAATTTATTTTATATTGATTCGTGGTATTTTTATAGGGAACACTTTCAGATGGACGGGTAATAGCTGTGAAGCAACTCTCGGTGACATCTCATCAAGGAAAGATTCAGTTTGTAACAGAGATTGCTACCATATCTGCAGTGCAACACCGAAACCTCGTGAAGTTGTATGGATGCTGCATTGAGGGAGATAAGCGGGTTCTGGTTTATGAGTATCTTGAAAACAAGAGCCTTGATCAGGCACTCTTTGGTATGGGACCGTACCTATTTCCATAAAACCATATTCTTATAACTACCTATCATCGAGTAGGATGTGAAATCCTACCACCCACATGTGCCAATGTGGTGTGTATGTACCAGATCCAGGCCATTTATTTGGTGGGTCTTGTCATGGATGGGCCGTTACCCAAATCCAGGCCATCCATTCGTAAGGTGTTCCACATGTTGTATAAAATAAATGGGCAGTTAAGAGCCACTTTTTTCATACACAAGTTACCCACCTGATGGTCGGACCAGCATGATATTTGGGCCATGGTATATGAAAGGTGGGCCTCACATGATAAACAGCATATGGTCTCAAACTCACGTGCTCATTAGCAATTCCATTTCCTTGCAGGAAAGAGAAAATTGAATCTAACTTGGGCCACCCGCTTCAATATATGCTTGGGTACAGCCAGGGGTCTTGCTTATCTCCATGAAGAATCGAGGCTCCGGATTGTACATAGAGATGTCAAGGCCAGTAATATTCTGCTCGATGCTGATCTTGTCCCCAAGATTTCAGATTTTGGTTTGGCCAAGCTATACGATGATAAGAAGACCCACATCAGCACACGGGTTGCAGGGACAATGTAAGAGCCACTTGACCATCTTCGTTCACCTATCTTACTTAAAAGGGTCGAATGGATGTTCAATTGAACTAAA
This sequence comes from Magnolia sinica, assembly GCF_029962835.1. NCBI lineage: Eukaryota > Viridiplantae > Streptophyta > Magnoliopsida > Magnoliales > Magnoliaceae > Magnolia > Magnolia sinica. Next base: position 10,146,712 of record NC_080584.1, on the reverse strand, counting down.
TTGCAACAATCTAGTTGATGAGAAATCACCGAAGTAGGGTGGCCATTTTGATCAATGTGATGAGCAAACCATAGTTCAAAAACCCAAAAACTCGATTTGACTTGATTGCTAGTCAGGTCAGGTCGACTCGACTCTTTCTTTCTTTGGATTTTTCATCATATGCTTGAATCAAAGACTCAAAGACTCGAACAAGTCTTAAATTGACTCGACTTGATATAATAAATAATTGAAGGATACAAGTGGTGGGAAGAAAGATTTGAACTGATTACTTATTTAAACTTATTCACAAAAAAAGCACAGTTGTTGCTTGTGTAACTCTGGTAATAATGTTGTGTTTCAACACGCTGATGCAAGTGTGATTCTTAGAGACTCAGCTGGAAGTCTCATCTGGTTGAGTCGATTCAACCGTGTTTTGAGTTGTGTCAACGAGTTTTAAAACTATGGACTAAAAACCAAATTGCAACTATATGCATTTCAAGTTGGATTCAAGATTTTAAGGGCTAGTGCCCCATTTTGAAAGGAGTTAGTCCCACCCGACTTTGGTCATTTGCACTTTAGGGTACATTTGGATGCACGATCAACTTGCAATTATTAGTCCAAAACATAGTTCAAAAATTCAATTGTCCGTTTCATATGTTGAAAATCACCGCTCAATTATCATCTGTTTTGAGGTGGGTTCAGGTCTAACAGTTAACATTAACAAGAGTGAGATCTTGGGGGTGGGGTTTCCTCATGAGGAGTTAAAGTCTTTTGCCCAAGCAATGGGGTGCAGAGAAGGCTCTTTCCCTACTACATATCTTGGTCTTTTGTTATGCATTGGTAGACCGATGAAACAACTTTGGGATAACGTGGTTGAAAGGTTCAAGTCGAAGATGTCTTAGTGGAAGACTCACCGGTTATTGCTTGGAGGAAGAATCACCTTGATTAAGGCAGTGATGTCCAACCTTCCAATTTATTACATGTCTCTTTTTAAATGTCCGAAATCAATTCTAGTAAAACTCGATAAACTTAGGAGGACCTTTTTGTGGAAACAATCAGAGGGCAATCATAAATTACATCTCATGAAGTGGGAAGAGGTACACCTTAGAACCCACTGGGGGGGGGGGGTGGGGGGGGTGGTTTGTTGGGGGTGGGGATTGGTTGTCAATCGTCATCACTATATAGGGCCTCACATGCTTGGAAATCGGTAGCTTCAATTAAACATAGAGTATGGAAAGGGGTTGGTTTCTTGATGGGGAATAGGAAGAATATTAGATTTGGGGATGATAGGTGAGTGGGGGATAAAAAACCGAGTGATCTTTCCCCCCACTATTGGCTAGGATAGCAGCTGAAGGGGGCATGATGGTAAATAGTTGTTTTTTGATAATAGGTGAGAAGATCGTATGGGCCCCACCATGCAAGCGGAATTTAGAACACAGAGATTGCAGAGTTTATTAGTTTGTTGGAAATATTATCAAAGATATCCCCCATAATTTCATATGCGAACTCTATGATTTGCTTAAAAGATTAATCTAGTAGGTTTTCAATCAAATCATTCTACATGTCTCTAAGAAGAGCTGTCTCTAGTGGTGGGGTTTGCTTGACATCGTTCATTTGGAGTTATGGTGCTCCTCCAAAGGTAGCAACACTTGCGTGGCTAGTGGGGAGGAAGAAGGTGCTTACAATAGAAGGTTCATTCTTCCGAACATTTGTTTGGTGTGTATACGAGACAAGGAGTTGGTGGATGTTCACTCCCCAAGTATAGGGTTGTGATGTAGTAATAAACTCGGTAAGACCGAGGTCGAATCCACGGGGACTGAAACTTGTACGTTTCCTGGAACTAGGTAGAAATAGAACTAGTCTAAGATGCAGTCTAAATCAAATATAAATTGATGAATAATGGTGAGAGATTAATGTAAAACTTTAAGGAATTCAACGGAAGGAAACTAGGGATTCAGAGGATCCACTTGTAGAGATCAGGGAGATCTTATGCCTGCATCAAGGATTATGGAATTCAAACTGAACTTACTTGATCTGGTTCTCAAGAGATGAAAGGTATATGAATTAGAATGGATTCCATCATCTAACCATGCCCAAGAGACAAAGCAAACAACAGGATTAAACTAATTACCAACCAATCAACAATGTATGAAGATCAGGAAGGGTACTATCATCCTACCATGCCCATGGAACAATGATGAACAACAGGGCTTCCTGACTTCATAAACATAAAAAGGGGAAAGAAATATTCAAAGCCATTGCAAACCCATTGTAATTTCAGTCACAACAGACCATTAAAGACTAAGAAAAATATTCCTTGAATAATCAAACCACAATCAAGTTTAACTCACAATTAAATAATTAAATAAAGTCTCCCATCTCAATACAAGCTTCACCTCTTAGCCCTAGCTAAGAGGTTCAGCCCAACATGAATGGGCTGGATCCAAAACAAATGAATAAAATAAAAAAAAAAACAGAAACAAAACCTACTTTCAAGCCCCACGTCCTAGCTTCAATCTCCCAAAAAAACTCTTGCTCCCTGCTTCCACGTTTTTCTCCTCTCTTCTCACTGTCTTCACGTTCCAATCTTCAATCTTCCTCCTGGAATTGAATGCCTCTCTCCCTCACTCTCTCTTCCTTTTGTAGTTGTGAGGGTCGGCTGAAGAAAACTTCATGCGTAAGTTTTCTTACGCAGGCGTAATTCTTTACTGTGTTTGCGCTGATTGATTGGTGGGGCCTATTATTGAAGTTAACGGAGAAATCTACTCTGTTCATTGGAAGCGTGGCGAGAAACTAGTTGGGAAAGGACGGTTCTTGACTGATTAGAGTGTGGTCCATAGGCTTTTTCACTCCACCATCCGACCCGCATTTAGACGGTTGGAAATCGTCTTCTCAATGCCTTCTGGGATTTTGCCACCTAGGCGATGGTTACAGGGCCCTTTGGAGTCCACTGAATGGTCCAGATCGGACTGATCAATGCAGAGGGTGGCCCACAACATTCGACCGCAGGCTCTGTTGCGAAACAGAGCCTGCGCGACTCGTGCTGTGATGTTGGTGGGGTCCAAAATCAGTATCAGACGAGAAATCCACCACGTCCATTGCGTTCTCCTCGAAAAACTGTTCGGGACAGGCTGATTTGTCTCGAGTTTGATGCGGCCCATGGTACCAGATCTTCTAGTCGTCCGTCTTGCATTTGATCATGAGTCACATGTGCGCGCGCGCATGGGAACAGAAGAAGACATTGGACAGGGTCTTGGCCACCCTATGGAGAAAATAGATGGTTCAGATCGTCCGTTTGGGCGATGGATGTGGCCCACTGTGATAGCCGGTGAGAGCAAGTACATCCAGTGACGTGCGAAAGTCTCTTTTTGGACATTTTGTGCAAAAAACTGGTGGGGTCCACTGTGATGCCTGTCCTAGAAATCCACTCCCTCCATCAGCTCCTGTATGTAGTGTTGGCCCATGGCCTCTAGTTTAAAGCAGATCTGACTTCAGGATGGGCCACACGCTTAACCGATGTATGGACAACATTCACCGTTAAAAATACAATTTGATTCACGTATGCATGCATGGCACATCTATTTACAGATTTGCCCTTCTCTTTTGTTATATCTTCTGCCGTCAGTATCTCCTGATTGCACCATGCAAATGACACAAAATTTCACTAGGATTTGTTATTTTTCATGCTCTTTCTAACGCCTAAGCTTGAGCCTTAATTGCCCATGGATTGCCAAGATGCTCTTTAATGGCTAGCGTCCTCTGATCTCTCTGTTAGGCCACTTCCACGAGGATCTAATGGCTGAAATTTGACGTGTACGGTTAATTTATGGTCCTCAGGCCATGTATGAAGTTTCGAGCCGAGTGGATGGTGGAAACCCTGTGATCTTGCATTCTGACTAACTTTCAGGCCACTTGAGCTTCAGTTTCTCAATTTTCTTGGATCTCTGGCGTGTATATCCATCGATCTCGGTCCCCTGGAGTCCATTCCTTGCTCTGGTGACTTCGGAGCGTTAAATCCATGCTTTTAATACTCTTTTTCGATCAAAGCTCCTTATTACATCCTACAACAAAAACACGATTAAATTATAATATTAGGCATTATCATGTACGTAAAATCGGGCAGTAATCGGGGTCTGCTATGCAATATTCGACCCTCAACAGTGGATCACCTCTTCCTTCATTGTCCTTTGGCAAAAAGGTTATGGGATCAATTATTTGCTTTGTTTAGAGTCTCATAGGATGTGCTATAATTTGCCGATAGTTTCTTCCTGATGTGGCAGGGAGGGGGTTTAAAAATGACAGAGAAAATTTTGATGATTATGCCTACTAGCGGGCATATGGACCATATGGATAGAAAGAAATAATCATGTTTCAGGAATAGTAACAGGCAGTTTTCCGAGGCGTTTATGCATAGCAAAATCTCTTGTAATAAAAGGGGCTTAATCCTCAATGATGATAGGTTCTTTTTCAGTTTCTTGGGGAGTGTTGTAATTTTTCGGATTTTTTTTTTTTTTTTCATTTGTAAAGTTTGAGTCTTGGCTCATTAGATAATTTCTTAGTGTTTCCAAAAAAAAAAAACCTACATTTGTTATCCAACTGAGTTGGGTCAACTCGAAGACTCGCCCAAATCTTTGTTCTACTTGACTCAATATCTCAGAAATGGCTTAAGGGATATTCAGAGTAATAGAAGATATAACTAAAACTAGGAAAAATAGTCTCAACACAACACTTGGGCATTGGTGGATGGCTTCAATTCACTTCCTTTTGGTCATGAATCTCCTTACTTTATTGAAAATGATACACTCACTGCCTGTGGCTGACTCGATTTGAGTCATACCAAGTCACATTAACTAAATCAGGAAGCAGACTCAATGAGTCTTTCCTAGTCAGAACCAATGTTCGAAATATTAGTATTGTGTTACGTATTGCACCCTTGGGATATGGACACATATCGGTTATCGTATGGGATATATCGGTTGTATCGCGTAATGTATCTTTGTTGTTGGAAACACGGTGAAACATTGGAAATTGGTCGATTTTTCAATGAAATTTCAATGGTTGTTAAAAAAGACATCAATACACACTTACAAATCAAAACATTACAAAAAACAAGTGCACATAACTGGTTTTCTTTGTATGGGGTCCTAATCTATGCATTGTTTAACTGAATTGATGCAAATATATTCATATAATTTATAAATGTAAGAAGACGTGTGGAAACACAAGAAATACATTTAAAAGCAAAAGAAGAATCACTAGATTAGGTTACATACATGTTTAATTTTATGTTTGGACACAGATTGCAACCCAGTTGCGAGAAATTGGATTTTATTTTTTTTTTTCAATTTTCCGCAACTCGGTCCTTCTCCTCTAAATCTTGAAATTGAAGCTCCTAATCCACGGATTTGTAACAATTTGACACTGATTTAACATGATTTACAAAAAAAAAAAAAAAAAAAAAAAAAAATAAAAAAAAAAAAAAAAAAAAAAAAAAGCTCACCGGATAGAACATGTGGGATATATCCTACTACTTTTGTGTTTTGTACCGCATAGGTGGGATACAAGATATATCGTGGGATATATCAGCCGATATCGTCGATATTTAAAACACCGGTCAAAACTAACTCACAATCATGGGTGAGCTTCCACATGACTTGGCCAAGTTTCAAGCTGAGTCACCGAGTTTTAGAATTGTGGTCTGAAAAGGAGGGAAAATAAAATTTTGATAGTCTTCTTATGGGTACTAGGAAACAACATTATTTCTTTCTATTATTTGTCTTGATTAAACCAAAGGTTTGCAACTCAATTCACAATGCACCCAAATGGTTTTATTAAATCAAATGCTTTAATTCACATCAGGGTTCGTTTGGATGCTTAATTGGACTAAATTGCAAGAATCAGTTTTTAAGAAATGATCTAAGTGGGGAGACTGTTTTAATCAATATAATGACTAAACACTAAATTGCAATTCCCTGCAAGTCAAGTTAGAACTAAAACAATTATAGTTCTGATTAAGGGGCTAATGGCTCATTATGATTGGGGTAGGGGTGAAATTGCATTTGGTGTAGGATTACACACAATTGCTTACTTAAACTAATATGACAATTTAAACTAAGTAAGACAATTAACTCGAAGGCTTCCAAGCTAATAGAGGGTCTAATCACATAAACTACAAATGATATGCCAATGAAGCAACTAGTGTACATGTATGTGTGGGATGTGCTAACTATTCCAATCATGCAAACACAAGCACGTATAGTAGTTTGGTTTCTCTACTCCACTCCTAACGAACGCACTCTCCCCGAATGTACCTGTATTCACTATCAGAGGTTTTAAATCAAGTTCACCTTTAACCTTTACAGCCCTACACAAGGACCGTGGTCTTACACAAGAACATATCTAGCGTACACTCTCGCTGGAAGCTTCCACAAGAGACTTTAGTTGGTTTTCCATTGGCTAACCAACAACCTCGGTCATAGTCCAATAACATACGTTTACTCCCGCCGGTGGCTCCCACAGAAACTAACACATACACACCTGTGTCCGGTGAATTCGGTCCTACACAAGAGCTTAGGTCTCACACAAGAACCTATCGAATTTGGTTCACAAACTCTTACCCTCAATCCTACACAAGGAAAGAAAGTATGGATTCACTAATTGACGCTTGTCGAATTGAGTCCCTTTGACGAGTTGTCTTGGGTTGCTTGATCAATTCTCTCTCGTGCTTCAATTAGCTCTGCTTCTGCTCCATTGATCGTTGATGCCGAAGCATTGCCAATGCTTCAACTCCAAGATCAAACACCTTGCATGCGATCCTCCATTGAGGTGACCAAGGTGATGGGAGGATGGTGAAATCTCCTACAACTAGTGGAAGGTTGTAATCCCAGGGGATTCACGTAGATGGGTCTTCTAGAGGATTTAGACAAAGAATATACAAATAGAGGTTGGGTCTAATCTCTAGAAATTAGTGGAGTTCAAGTACATGTTCAAGGTGGAGGTTGGAATCCTCATTAGAGTGTTAATCTCAATGAAGATAACTTGAAACTCATTGGTTTATAGGCTTAAGATGAAGGATATGGACATGGAATCACCTAGGCTTCTATTGCATCAAAAATTCATTGTTTTGCCCAAGAACTGAATACTCTTTTATAAGAAACTGATTTGCAACGGCTATAAAACGGCTTCGTCGATAGGATTAAAAGGGCCTTCGATGAGGTCGAAAGTCCTTCGATAGGTGATGCAGGACACATGATTCAATGCTAGCATGCAACGCAGAGATTAAGAAAAGAGTCCATAAAGTAATTCAATTAACAAAATATGCTAACCTACCAAGTAATTAATGTCCCCATCAATAGGATCGAATAGTGTGTCAATCCCTTCGAGAAAATCCAGGAATTTATCTATTTGGTTGCTGGACTCATTCTTCGATTGGATCGAGTAGTTTCTTCAATGCCATCAAAACCCATTGACAGCCTGTGCCCCAAATTACATGGGTCACCCACCCCGAGTGTGCCCCTGCATCCAACAGGTGACCCTATTCGAGCCCAGTGTGAAAATGCCCTTGTATTAATCACCCCCGGTGAGGAGTCTCGAACACGAGACCTCCCGCTCTGATACCAATTTGATGCAGGACAATTAACCAGTTGCTCTAAAAGCTCGAACTATTAGAGTATGGTGAATTAATCCATTTATCTCATAGCCCAAGCCCCACATCTCATGGGTTAGGACCCTAGCGAACCCCCTTCGTAGGCCCCAAATCACATGGGCTGCCTACCCCGAGTGTATCCCCGCATCCCACGGGCTACCCCACTCGAGCCCGGTGTGAAATGCGTATTACTCACCCCTGGTAAGGAGTCTCGAACACGAGACCTCCCCCATGGGCCCCAAATCGCATGGGTCACCCACCCCGAGTGTGCCCTTGCATCCAACAGGCGACCCCACTTGAGCCCAGTGTGAAAATGCCCCTGCATTACTTATAGCCTTACTTATCATGTTCCAATTGGGCTTCTAAAGCTAAGGAATGATCACTAAGGGTTTACCTATTAAGTTTAGGATCATCTAGAGGTATACGTTATTTTGGGTCAAGAGTTAGGGTCACCAAGGCACCTCATATATCTGTTATTTGTTCGTTGATGCTCCACATGCTCTTGTGTCTTTGGTCTGTCTTCAGCTTCCAATGGCTCAACCGACTAAATGACATAAGGACTCACGTGATTGACAAACAAGGTGCATGAATTAGTGCACTAACAGGGGGAGCCCCACCTTGATCATTTGCACTTCAGGGTGTGTTTGGATTCACTATCAAACTTGATTGCAATTATTAGTCCAAAAGCAACTATTTAAAAAATTGTAATCTCCTTACTGTAAGTACTTGTCACACATCATTAGTTCATTTCATTCCTCTTTATTAATTTGCTAATCATGAGGTTTTTATAAGGAAATAACCTTGAGCTTCTTGAATTCTTGAAGTGGGTATCTTGCACCAGAGTATGCCATGCGTGGGCATCTGACAGAAAAGGCTGATGTGTTCGGATTTGGGGTTCTCACACTTGAGATTCTTGGTGGAAGGCCCAATGCGGATACAAGCTTGGATCAAGATAAGATATACCTCCTCGAATGGGTAAGGCATTTTAATTACCTTATAGTAATCAGAATCCATAGGCAGGTAATTCAATTCTTCCATTAGGATGTACATGTTATGGGAACATAATTCGAACATGCGCTTGCAGTTTATCGAGATTTTTTATCTTGCAGTTTTCATGTCCAGTGATTAGGTTTCATTGCTCATGAATCAAATAATGATCCTGAGGGTGCGTTTGGAAGCACTTTGATTTAAATAGCTTTTCTTTTCTGAAGTAATTCAAATAGCAATTATGAGACTAATAAAGCAGAAAGAACCAAATTGTATTTCCTTAGCATTCGTATTGGAAGTCTAGGAACCAAATTACTGTTGCGTTACTCTTGAGTCGGACAACTAAGAATTGTTCTTACAATTTGAGTATTCCCTGGCTGTGGACTCTTGGAAACCTCATTCACTTTTTGTTGTTTGTCGTCTCGTCTTGGTTAAATTGAAGGTTTGCAATTCAATTTTCTTGTGCATCTAAACGCAACCATACAGGAATGGAAACTTGCCAATCTGCAAAACACAAGCATCCTACACGTGCCAGCACGGGACATGCGTGCAAGATCTGAGCTGTCAATCATTTGGGCTCCATGGAAAATGTTTCCTAGCCCAAACATCAGGATGCACACTCTTGAGGTCGACTATATTGTACAAAATGTATGAATGATTGGAAAAGGATAGCCAACGGTTTAAATCAAATGTACAAGTGACCTACCTAATCGGTGGACCACCCTCATTTTTGGGCAAGGGTACATTCACAGCAGGTTCTGGCTAATGAACATCCCAGGTTTCACACACATGACACATTGGCACTTCTGGGATGTTTCTATTTCATGTTTGCAGGTGAACGTCGACAAAGTAGCATTCCGTCAGTCATAAAATAATGAATTTTGTTGATAATTCATTTTACTAAATGATCACTGACTAGCCTTCAATGATGGATTTATGAATGTTAGATTGATATGCTTTGTCAAACTTTCATCAATGTGTTATTAATATCTTATCATTCAACAATTTCTTAGGCTTGGAATCTACACGAAGCTAACTGTCCATTTGAATTGATCGATCCAACACTGCCTGAATTCGACAAAGGAGAAGCACTACGAATGATTGGTGTAGCTCTTCTGTGCACCCAAACATCACCAATGCTACGGCCACCCATGTCCCATGTGGTAGCCATGCTATCAGGCCACATCGAAGTGAGCAATGTCATATCGCGGCCTGGCTACTTAACAGAGTGGCAATTCAATGACTCAAACAGCTTTAGAACCAATGATATGTTAGGAGAGTCCATGGGAAGAACCATGAACAACCAATGTGACACGTCATCGAATTCGAGCATGTCCATTCATGAGGAAGGCTCGCCTCTACCCACTCACCCGATGTTGCAAGAGATCAGTGCAGAAGGATGGTTGTGATCGACTTCTAAGCTGTCCATGAATGCACAAATACATATGGACATGGGTACATCAGTACATAAATACACAGTGTGATGGATACATGTATATGTACTACATACATGGATGTCATGTAGAGGGTTCTATGGTTTGTATTTGGGATGTTATTGGAGAGTTATTTGATACTCCTGCTATGTGTGACACTTGAGACACAGGCGCTCAGAAATTGTATAAGTGGTGCAAATGAAGTCAAATTAAACCGAGTAGATCATTTGTGGACACCAATACCTGTTCACCAATACGATAGATGATCAAATAAGTGGAATTTTTAGGTTGTGTTTGATATTTGTACCCTCAAAAGTCAAACATTCATATATTGTTTTACCTATGATCATTTAGTTGAATGGAGTAGTACTCTTTGGCTCTTCATGATTAATTGCGTGTGGAACTCCTTGAACAGGTGATAGAAGTTCCTTCTGAAATCTCTCTAGTGAATCCATGGAAAAAGAATGAAGTAGACACAACAACCATCATTGCTAAGAGACAATTGTGTATCTATGGTTCTTTAAAATCGTAGATATCATTACCACTTCATTGGGTTTGGATGACCAAGGTTAGTTTTGTGGTTATCTTGTGTGTGGAACTAATGACAGAGTTGAAATGAATGGGATATGAAGTATGAACATCACTCTTTTTGCACCACAAGGGAGTGGATAAGGGGTGGACCCCAGCTTTACCCAAGACGGTACGGTCCTTACCAGGGGCCCACCTTGATATATGTAGTATAAATCCGTTCCGTCCATCCATTTTACAAGACTATTTTAGGTCATGATCCAAAAAATGAAGCAGATCCAAATTTAGGTGGACCATATTATAGGAAACAGTACTGATCGAACAAACCATCGTTAAAAATTTCCTAGGGCCCACCTTAATGTTTCGGTAATGTTTATTTTCCATCCAACCTGTTGGTAAGGTCGCGTAGACCTTGAAGAAGGGATAAAACAAATACCAGCTTGATCCAAAACTGTTGTGGCCCACAATAAGTTTTTGATGGTCAATCACCACTATTTCCTATGGTATGGTACACCTGATATTTGTATTTTTCTCGTTTTGGGGTTCGTATTCCTAAAATGATCTAGAAAAAAACGGATGGACGGCGTGGATATGAAATACAGACATCAAGGCAGGTCCTAGGTAAGGGTTGCACCGTCTTGGGTGAGGCCGGGCCGCGCCTAAGCGACTCATATAAAGAGTCGTTTCCTAGCAAGCTGCTCCCTGTAGGAAACGGATTGGCTACTCCCCCTGCCACCAGCCCCGCGGCTGATGGTCGGTGCTCTGTGGGCCCCACCATTATGTATGTGTTTCATCCATTCCGTTCATCCATTTTTATAGATCATTTTAGGGCTACATGTAAAAAATGAGTGATATAATCTTAGGTGGACAACACCACAGCAAAACAATAGTGATTGGATATCCACCATTAAAATCCTCCTGCGGGCCACTGTACTGTTTATTTGACATCCAATCTGTTGATTAGGTCATACAGACCCATATGAAGGGAAAAAACAAAGATCAGCTTGATCAAAACTTTTATGGTCCCCAAAAAGTTTTTAATGGTTGATGTTCATTCAACACTCTTTCCTGTAATGTGGTCCATTTGGGATTGGGATATACCTCATTTTTTGTCTCATACCATAAAATGATCTAGAAAAATAGATGGACAGCATGGATGAAACACATACATCATGATGGGGCCCACAGAGCACCGACCATCAGCCGTTGGCTGGTGGCAGGGGTCTAGCCAATCCGTTTCCCTCTCTGCATGGACACCCGTGCCAGCCTTGTCTCTGTCATACGTGTGTAAGATCCAAACCGTGTATCAAGTGGGAAAGCAGCTATTGTGGTGCGTGACAACATAACTAATGTCTGTTAACATGCTGCGTGTGATAGGTAATGTGGATTTTCTGGTTAATAGATTCTTCATTTGTATAATTAGAATTAATGCATAAGCTATAGGTATGGAGTTGCATTAGGTGGGATTAACACTATGATTAAATGGTAGGGAATTGCATTAGGTGGAATTAACACTATGATTGCATCTTGACTGTCAATTTTAATGTTCCCCGTCAAATTCTTCCTTTGAAAAAAATATTATAGTAAGTGAGACGTACATTTGGTGGACCATGAAATTGTAATAAATGGGCCAGATTTCACAACGGATGCTAGTTGCCCACATGCACATGCAATTTATTGTTATGTTGTATGGATGAATAGTGTGGCTAAAACAAACATTAATGTGAGACTCACGTATATAGTGGATTTCAAAATCTATATGAGACGTGGATATGGTGGATTTCAAAATCTACAAGGGCGTGTTTGGCCGGGCGGATTAAGAGGGATTAGGAGGGATGTGATGAGTTTTAGGGTTGCAGGGGCTGTGTGAGTGGATGTCGGTTGATCCCATGGGACGGGATAGCCCACGGGATCTATCCGTGCCCGTTTGGACAGTCCGTGGGATTGGGCGGATCCAATCCGATCCCACAACAAACGTGTTTGGGAGGTGGTGGGATGGCTTTTGAAGTCCTGCCGAATAGCTATACATTCAAGGCTATCAGCGACCAAAAACACAAAAACACTTCACGCGCGGACGTGGATTGAGTCCTACCACCGCCCGGATGGTACTCCATCTGGGCACTGCTCTGTGGAGCCTACCGTGATGTACCATCCACCCCGTTCATATTTATACCCACATAATTTTAAGATATGATTCTAAAAATGAGGCACGTGCAAGTCTCAAGTGGACCACGGAGTGGGGATTAAACCTCCTCCATTAAAAACGTGAAGTTGCTACATCAGGGACGAGAAGAAGTTGATATTTGTGTTTTCACTACATCCACGTCTACATGACCTTCTGAATACGTTTGATGGCAAAGTTACTTTTTCGGTGGCCATCCCTCCTAAAAAAGAAGTTGAGACGGCCTTAGTCGAAAGATGCAGTGCAACTTCCAAAACTGTGCCCGCCATCTGAAGACGGGTGGGGCCCATTTCGATGCAATCTGCGTCCACATGGGGAAGTTGAGACGGCCTTAGTCGAAAGATGCAGTGCAACTTCCAAAACTGTGCCCGCCATCTGAAGACGGGTGGGGCCCATTTCGATGCAATCTGCGTCCACATGGGGATTACGCCTGGGAAGTTTCCAGGTGGGGCCCACTTCCCTATTACAAACTTTAGTCCACCCTGTTTATGACGAATAAATCGATGATCGCGACATGTATTTTGAAACATTTTCTCATGAAAATGTTGAGATCCGGACCGTCCATCTGTCTCCCTGTAACCTGGGAAAATCAGTTTCGCTCCCCAGTTTCGATTTGGACTGATCACTGTCACTCGCTATCTATTTAATGGCAGCATATTACTGCCATTAAATTCACTTTAATCATAAATACATCAATTAAGATAAGTATATCTGTAACGTTTCAGAAAAATTCGTACAAAGACCCGAGTACCACTTTAGACAGAAATCTCTAAGGACCAAATTCCTTTAGAAATTAGACGAAATTCACTAAGTGCTAAACTAGACTAGCTGTGAAATTAGCTTGAACCACTTTAAATACAAACTACAAGACTCAAAACTTGTAAAATCGTTAACGCTACATTACCCTAAAACTTAGGATCCATCTCAAAACTCAGTTGCTCTTGGGAGTGCATCGAAACTCTGTATTAGATCTAGACCGCGCGTCGAAAGTCCGATTTCTCCAAATCTATACGATTATGACCACCTTGCTGGACTTGGCAACCATCTCGGAAATCAAGTCCTAAAAGTGTCCAGAAACGCATAACTTGAACCTGGAGCGAAGTATATGAGAAACGCGAATACCTTTGGAAAATGAACTCAGATTTAAGTGAATTAGGCCGTTCACTTGCAGGCCAAATTTAAGCTTTCAGACCGTCAAAATCTGACCCAAATACACCCTCGGATCAGGAAAATTTTCCAGCACAGGTCTATGTACTCGTGGCCCTGATCGAGCGACGATGGCCGTTGAACTGAAATTGGTCCGCCACCGTCGATCCATAAATCCGATCGGACTGAAAACTTAGCCAAATTTAGATCCAATGTCAGGGAGCTTAAGTCCGACCGCATGTAGAAAATGGGCCTCCAGAACAGATCCGTTGGACCGAAACGGCCCCTATTTGGTTATAACCTAAGTATACCATGGCCCTGGGGCCATTAAGTTCAGTTTTGGGCCTATATAAGCCCCTTAAACCCCCTCTCTCTCATTCCATACGAATTTGGAAAACCCTAAGAGAGAGAAGAGAGAAAAGAGAAGGAAAGAGAGAGAAAGTGAGAGTGAGAGTTGGCGTTTGTTCGTGGAATTTAATCCCGCCACTCCACGTGCTTAACTACCACTTCTATATCGCTATTCCGGCGATTCTGATTCCGTTCTTAGGTAAGAAAACCTAACCCTAATATGTTTTAGGGTTTCAAATAGTGTAAGTGATGAAATAGTTAACCTATTTCATGCTATAGGTGACCGTCGTGTCATAGACAAAGACTTGACATACAAACTGAGTTCGATACTCATTTACCGGCGTAAGGTACAGATTATAAATGTTTAGGTTATGGTTTTCAAGGCTTTCAATGTCAATAATAATTTATGACTGGCTTGATTGCTATCACATGTGCTTAGATACGAGGTTTTCCGTACATATGCTTATATATAGACTATGTTGACTTATAACGCATTCCATGAAATGTTTGAATGAGTATGGAATTTGGACTCATGCTTGCCATGATTATCCATTGTGGATATATGATTGTTGTATAGGTGACAACTCCTTAATGAAAGGATTTATCCTAATACATGTTATGACCAACATACGTCATGTATGTTGTAGTGTGTAGCCTAAGTGTTTGTAAGAAATGTCTGAATGAGTAAATATTTGGTAAATTGTATTTTATATGAGTATTGAGATAAGATTCTCAAACGACCTTAGCTATGTGTATAAATCCATTCATGTAGCTTAGATTATTTGATGTGATTTACTTATGAAATATATAGGTGTGAAAACATGTTTATTTGTATTTCATAAAAATGCTCAAGTGGTTCCCTTGTTTGAATTAATTGTTTATTGCTGATATGTCTATCACATATGCTTTCCTATCATGTTTAATTATGTTTGAGACTGCTACATAGTCTAGGCGATCGGTAAAGATTCCGAGTTAGTAGCCGAGGTCGTTCCACCACATCAGATGTGTTCGGGGAATCTGAGTCGTACGCAGATTTGTCGACAGTGGTTAGGCCACACGGAGTGCTTACGCACTCCATGTCGATTAACTCGACGTACGCTCGTACTAATCGAGCTTGTCAAGTAACCCGATTGACCCATTATATGTTCACCATGTATGGACGCTACTGCTTGAATCTAAGGTACCAACTTACCAGTGAAGATCCCGTTTAACCTTGGTACCTCGATCCGATAAGACTCATGAGCCGGACATAGTGGTGTATGGGACACCATGGTTGAGCTGTCGGCCTACGCTAAGGTGACGAGCCTCCCCATAGTGACCAGTAAGCAACCCAAACTCATGAGCCAAATATGGTGGTGTATGGGACACTGTATTCGAGCTGTCGGCCTACGATCAGGTGACGAGCCCGTAATGACCATGAGTATACACTGGGACTACGCTAAGGAGACGAGCCTTTCCGTAGTGACCTCGAGTATAAACCAGGCCTGCGCTGAGGTGACGAGCCGCTCCGCAGCGACCTGAAAACTGCCTATCGTATGTGACTACTATGATTGATGACCCTAGATAGATTAATGTTTGGGTATATGATTTAAAGGGAGGTGCATTAGCTTCTCAATCCTGCTGTATGAATATGACTAATTAAGAACTTGGTTAATCACGCACATGCACCGCATTGCATGTGCCTTTGGCGTTGGAGTTGAGCACGGCGGGAGTGTTGCATGCCGCGATCGTAAGATGATGTCGCAGAGGGAGTGCAGGCGAGGGCATGCATCATTATCGCATAACATCCTTGCATTAACAAGATCATTAGGACATGAGTGTTGTACTGCTTTATCATTATTGCTTGACTGAATTGATAACATGTTAACCTTTGCTTTATGACTCCACTGAGTTGATCACTCACTCCCACGTTCTGGGAAGGTGTTTTAAACACCAACCAGACCCTGTTGTAGATGCAGATGATGGCGATGCTTTCGAGGCAGAGCCGGTCTTTTACGATGAGGAGGAGGAGTTCTCCTATATGCAGCTATCAGGCGGGTCTATGTAGACTATGTACTGATTGACGGGGTTGTAGGGATGTTGTCTAGATGCCATTATACTTGTCATTTTATATTTTGGAACACCGATGTATATTCATTTTGTCCATTTTAGGAGTATATATGTATATATATATTTAACCTGGTAACATGTTCACACTTTGGAGACTTACAATAGTTTATACATTCTATATAATTATCACAGTCTTCCGCTTGTGAAATTTAACTATCTCTGAAGTATGATATGTTGTTTAGCATAATCCCACTCATGTTTAAGGCACTAATACAGACAACATTTAATCATCATTTTCTATGCTGCATAAGTGATGTGTTGGAACTCTGGACTTGGGCTCCTACTCGACTCCCGATTTTCAGGGCGTTACAATATCAAATACGAAGGTAAAGCAGGGATTGCATACCATGTAACATAGTATCATGGTATACTTAATTAATACTAAAAATTGTTTAGTAGGGAAATCATGTGACTAAAGTTTGATGACGATATACAGAATAAAAAACAAAAATACAATACCCGTTAGGAATGCAGCTAACGTTTTGCCCTAGAGACGTCGGCATCATCCGTTGAAGTAGCTCGAGAAACCATTGTTCGGGTCGTTTGTTGGGTCGACGACCATGACGTCCTTCGTGAGGTGAGCTCATCACAAGAAAGGGATGCAGGTGCCTCAATTTTGGTCGGTCCTATAGTTGGCTGAGCAATGGTGCCACAATGACAACTCTCCCAATAAGTTGCAGCTTCTCTCCAATTTTTGAAGGCCCGGAACCTACTGTTGTTGTACCCTTCTACTTCCAATCTGACCTCATCCTAAGATAGATAAATCTCTGCACGACGACCAACCAGTACGACGTAATATTTCTCCTTCCTCATCTGCATAAACAAATTACACTCAAGCATATTAAGAGAGCGCATATGAAAAGAAGATAGCAGAATAAGATAGTATTAGATACAAATGTCTGTATCTAATAATCAAGAAACGGAACTGACATGAATATATAGTTTACACCTACGTTGGTGGGACTATTGCATTGTAGTGAAAGGAATATTAACACATACCTTCTCTAATGTCGAAGACCTATATTAGAGCTTACATCTGTGCAATTTATGATTTTCAGATATGGCTAATATCATGAATGTCTACCTGATATGATCATATGAAACAATTATAGTTATCAATTGTAACGAGTTTAATGTCATCCAGAATATGTAAACCTACCACATATAAACCAACCTAAAAAACAAAAAAAAACAAAAAAAAAAAAAAATCAGAATCACAATCCACACAACCAAGCAAAATAAAATTTTAGTTATTACAGGTCCAGAAGCATAAAGTGTATCATCATGGGACAAACCCCATCATACGGAACTACTACCACCATCACCAAACTTATCTTAGAGGGTTTGCTTTAACCAATCCACACAGCGCTCGGGGCGTAGGCTGACAAAGAATGATGCGAGCTTCTCGTCCCTGCTTAACAGCTGACCAACTTCAATGAACTCAGAGTTGGTTAGGCCCTGCATCTCTTCGAGGACATCCAAAACTTTGCTAGTTCGATTGACCTCCTTTCCTAGGCCAAAGTCATACATAGCTTCCGCAACAGACCTCAGAGATACGCCAAGTACATCACAGGGACGAGGTGGGCGCTGTCGCTTCTTGGTGCTACTCTCGCTCTCACTACGGCCATGATCAGTATCAAATGTGTGAGTGGGAGTGCCGGGAAAGATTTGATTTTGGATGCTCGGTGTGTCCGAGGAAAATTGACCTCGCATGGTCCCTGTAGAATCTCCTAATGTATCCTCTGATAGGTCAATATGATCGTCAAGATCGTAATCTAGCTCTGTCCAAGTCTCGTTCAGATCTCGATTAACCCTAGATGAGGATGTAACCATTGTCCTTGATCCTTGTACATAACGTCCAATCGCATGATTAGAGCCGACGATAACCCCTAGGTCATCCATTCGCTTGATTCTCTTGCCTCGTAGTCTCTCAGCGCGCGGGTGTGACTACAAAAATAGAATAACCTACATTAATTCCATGTATTCATATTTATATAATCAGAGGTTTAGGGTTGAAAGCTTATACATGGGATAGACAGATATACCAGAACTAGATTTTGTAATACCTTAAGATACTCTCCCCATATTTCGTCTGGTGCAGTGGCCACCATACGCTCATTGTCCTAGCCAAATCCACTGGCAACAAGCATGTCCCTGACGTCATTGTACTCCCTTTTGTGATATTGTAGTCTGTTTTGTACGTTCTGCCAGTTGACAAGAACCTCTATTTGTCTTGTCACTTGCTCGGCAGCAACTTGATAAGCTTCTCTTTAAAAGCCGTTGTCGGCTTTCCTTCCCAGTGCGATCTGTTCCAGCAATGTGTTAAATAGAACTTGATCCATTGGAGAGCTCCATTTGATCTTTGCTACCCGGAAGAGGGGTTCTGCAAGGGATTTGACTGTCTTTTCTCATGGTGAACATCGCGTAGGTAAAGTAGGGGACTTAACCGGCGACTATATCGGTGTAGATGTATCAAATACATAATTGTCCAACATTACACTTACATACAAAACACACTATTATGTGCCCTGCTATTCAAACAATCAAACCACCCAAGTTCAATGCGTAAAGAACGTCGGAGTAAGGGGCAAATTCTACAGTTGATTAACACGATAGCAATAGTCCTTAATCGATGCATGTAGATACAAAACGTATATCGAAGAGCACTTCATACGTCAAGACAGAACTTGCGAAAAGTAAATTAGAATGTAACGGCTATCTACTACGCTATCTAGTCCTGCTATTACATTGTGCATCTGCCCACATTCGTTCTGCGATGGCATCACGCGCCTTAATCCATGCTTCTTTCTCCAGTTGATTCGATCGAAATAACCACTGTCGCTCGTCATTTGTGGAGACCTTGGTGGGTGTAGGGTTACCCTCCACGTCGCCTACTGATATACCAGCATCCTGTAGATCTTCATAGCACTCAATATCAGATCGCCAATTGACAACTTTCACTTGTGTTTCAAATGGATACTGCATCGCCGTCTTCAGTATCGGAAATCTACTCTTCACTAAGCCAAAACAACATTCAATGGCATTGTGCAACTGGGCATAACGATAATTAAATAGCTCCCTCATGTTCGACGGTGCTCTCCCAGTTCGATATTCTTGTAAATGGTATCGAACACCGCGGTATGGAGCCATAAATCCTGGCGAATGAGCATATCCAGTATCGACAACATAATATTTTTCTACACATTAAAATTAATGTTAAATTAAGAGTATCATTTGAAACATTCATTAGCAAATTGAATTCCAGGGCAACGAATGTAATGATCTACCATTTGGGACTTTCAAAGGATCATCGGTTTGAGTCAACGCATTATGTAGCACCCTCGTGTTTGATGCAGAACCTTCCCAGCCGGCTAGCAGATACAAAATCTTCATATCAAATGAACAGGCCGCAAGTACATTTTGAGACAGAACCCCTTTCCTGTTGCGGAAGCTAGCATGATCGGGTGCTAGAACGTGCGCAGGAATATGTGTCCCGTCAATTGCACCAACACACTCTTAGATGTGTTACCTGTAATTTTAGCCGGTGCATAGTTGTGAATTGATGGACAAAAAAGAATAATAGACATAAAGAGACCTTCGGAAATACTTATACCTGAAAATATGAAGCCCAATTTAGATTTGTTTGGATCTCAGTGGGTGTCTCTTGTCCGACCTGTTTAACGTAATCAGGATATAGTGATACCAACGCATTAAGAACGTGATGAAAATGCTGGCTAATGGTTTCACCTGATCGAATGAAATGATGCCCTATTATATGATTGCGAACGTATGACCCATCGTGTGAAGAAAAATAACGACTTGTTCTTCAAGACTGACATTCTGACTATCACGAAGAAGTTTCTTCTCGCGGAGTTTAGAACATAACATAAAAAATGCTTTTCGACTCATCCTGAGTTGGGTAACACAGTACTGGTCAGTAGCCCGAATAATCGAGTTGATGAACCGTGCCCGCTCATCATCCCCATAACGTGCCAGTTGTTTGAACATGTAAGCTTGGCAGTATTCTCCAACCGCCGCCACACAAGCTGTCACCGCTTGAACGACAACGGCCCTCCGATTTTCCTCGTCCTCTTCGCTATCCATTTGACCGGGTCACCTACACTTACATGTCCGGAGGTAGGTTTAATAATTATCCACACTATTCATACTGCCCTAGTTTGTGCATTGTGATTTGCTACCATTACTTGCAATTAAAAAAATGATTTTAATTGCAATTCCATAACATCATAGGAGACAACTTCTTTACACTGTCTTGTCAATGGAGTCAGAGGTGAATGACGCCTTTAATCTGATCTAGACAAGGCCAACACATCCATTATTTCACGATATCCAGGGCTAGATTCAAAAGAATTGGATTTACCATCCATATGAAATCTGGAAAGGGGTTGTTTCTGATGCAGGATCATTTGGACATTTCTTCATTCTTAACAGAATCACATCTAATTTGTACTGAAATAATGAACAAGAATGAAACATATATTATAATAGATACACTCCCATCTAGTCCATCGAAGGAAGTCTGGAATCCACTGTTTTCCACTTTCTCCAGGATGACCCGCCCACTCATCACTTTGTTTATTTTTTTTCACACAACCTCACCATTACCAGTTGTTTTTTTTTTTTTTTAAACTTAAAAATGTTGAATGAAAAGAAATCAATAAGATCAAATGTATTATGAATGTGTCTTTTGGTATGGTGTTGCTAAGTTCAACATATATGAATGTTTCTTTTGGTATGGTGTTGCTAACATCAAATGTCTGTATCTAGTTTCGTTGATTTTTTTAACGTGGAAAGGTCAATTCTGAATAACACGAACAAACGGGTATTGTCTAAACTAATTAATTTCCTCTAATACATATGATCTCTCGAATTAAATGGGTATTGTCTAAACCACCACTCGAATTAAAACTTTCTCATAGACCATGATAAATCAAAGATACGTCTAACCCAAAACTGGATCGAAGTGGGTGATTAGATCTATCTTCATAACTGTTCAATCAAGAATAGCAACACCCAAATAAATTTCTTTTTAATACCAAAATCAACAAAATTAAAACTAAGAAACAACCACTTTTTTTTTAGAAAGGTGAGAAACAGCCACTTATTTTCCGAAATGTAAAGATGAAGTCTCGACTCTCAACGACAATCCAGCAAAGAATTTATGCGTTTTGATTGGAATTCAGCAATGAAAAGGATAGGAAAAGGATTAAATCAGATAACCCATCTTTTCTAATCTACTATTAAAAAAAAAAAAAAAGGAGCAAGAAATTAAGATAATAGAAAGGCAAAAAAGAAAAAAAAAAAAAAAAAACTATGTTGAAGTAGACCCTACAGCTCTTCTAAAACACCATTTATTTTAAAAGAAAAGCAGAATCTATTGCAGAAATTAACGCGTGACTGTGAGTCCCTTACTCCTTGATTACATGGATATCAATTTGAGTGTGAGTTCATTTCTTGGGCGGACGCGGATTAAGTGAGATAGGGTAACAACTTGTGGAACTAGGGTCCACATTGATGCATGTGTTGTATATCCGTTTTGCCAAATCAAATGAGGTAGTTCAAAATCTCAGGAGGATCACAGAGTTGGGTTGAAATCCACTCATTAAAAACTTTTTTGAAGGGCCACAAAAGTCCTGTCACAGGTTGGATGACAAATAAACATTAATGTGTCCCTTGTGAAGTTTTTATGGTGAGCGTTTAATCAACACCTGCATTCTGATCTCCTTAAATTTGAATTGTCTCATTTTCTTTAAACATGCCCTGGCACGAGTTACCAATTTGAATGAGTTGTCAATTTTGCTTCTTTTTTTTTTTTTTTTTTGGCTAGCTCAGCTCAATGAACTACTCGAGCTAATTTAGGTTCAACTCCACCATCACCAACATTGTTACAATGGGCTAATATGATTTTTCAAGTTATCTTGATATTTTTAACAGAGATTTCACTCTACAACTGTTTCATCAAACCCTCAGCAAGAACCATCAAAAGCTACATAGGACAACAATTCCTTCCTGATCATTTTTTGGAGCCGTTTTATTGAAATGTATTTGGTATCAGTTCATTCCTTGCCACCAACTATCGGCAATTCTTTCCTGATCATGTTTTGGGCATGAAGCATATCTCAACATATCCTATCTATTTCCATCCAAGAAAACAACCTATTATATTTATATTTTAAAAAAGGGAAAAAGAAAAACACACACACAGAGGCACACATAATGGAGCTAGTGGATTATCTTTAGTTGTAGTTCTTAGTCCTTTTAATGATCTTTTTCTCCTTAGAATGGTCTTTCACTACAAAAGAAAAAACAAGTCCCCAAATCCATGCAGGATCCAACAAATAACTAAAACCCATCAACCAAAAACAAATCTGTCCCATTTCAATCAAAGAAAAAACCACTCCCAAACAACACATTATTATTTTTTTTAAAGCAAAAAAAAAAAAAACACACACACACACACAATGCAGAAACTGGTTTTTCTTCGACTATTGTTCTTAATCATTTTAATGATATTTTTCTCCTCACAATCAAGTACCCAAATCCATTCAAGATCCAAGAAATAAAAAAAATGCAAAACCCATCAACCAAAAACAAATCTGACCCATTTCAATCCAAGAAAAAACACTCCCCAAACAACCCATTATCTAAAAAAAAGAAAAAAAGAAGGAAAACACACACACACACACACACACACACACACACACACAATGCAAATAGTGATTTCTCTATAGCTGTTTGTTCCATGATCCATGAATTGTTATTACAATGATCTTAAGAGGGGGAAAAAAACCCCAACTCCCCAACTCCATCAAGATCTATGACAACAACAACAACAACAACGAACATAAAATCATGTGCATTTCTCTTTCCCTCATAAGAAAGCACAAGAAGATCTCATACACATTACATGAAATGAAGAAACACTCAACCAGACATTAAAGCAGTTTATTGCAATACCTTACAAGACCAATCTGAAAAAGAGATCCAAACAACCACAATGCAAGTTAAATGTACTGAGATTTGGGATTTCATAAATAGTTGGCTAAGAAAGAAGAGGATGCACGTTATCCATTCGTGAGATGCAGGATGT
Source organism: Magnolia sinica (assembly GCF_029962835.1). Lineage (NCBI taxonomy): Eukaryota > Viridiplantae > Streptophyta > Magnoliopsida > Magnoliales > Magnoliaceae > Magnolia > Magnolia sinica. The sequence continues at coordinate 10,123,244 of NC_080584.1, read as the reverse complement.
TGAGATATGTTTCATGCCCAAAACAGAGATTGTAGTACATACAGCCTTAGTCGAATATCAAAGTGGAGGAGATACGCATATTCCATGCACCAACAATCTCCTACATGGTTATATCCCAAATCTCCCAATTGGTGTAGGGACAACGAATTCATGTGCAAAATAATCACAGGCATAACATATTCTACGATTATTTAAAAAGAATGGATGCAGCTATTTACATTTTAATGTGAAATGGTGGGACGACGCTAATGGCAGAGGGATATGGTGGGATGGCGATAATGGCGGACGGATTCGCCTCCATCTGATCCCATCCAAAATCTGATATTTGCAAACATCTTCATCAACAATAACGGAGAACCACTAACACATCCCTTGCAACCTTCAAAATCATCACATCCCTCCTAATCCCTCTTAAACCACCTGGTCAAACACGCCCTAAACTGACAGAGGTAGCGAAATCACCATTTTTTTTTTTGTACGGGGTGGGGTACCTACCTGCAATCAATGACCGTCAACTTGTGGCCTTATGAAGATGGGGAAGAAGATTCACCTCACTTTCTACAATAGGGACCGCAAACACCGTGGCTGGTAACGCCGTTGGTCGAAGTAGTCCGACCGTGGCTGTATAACATGGGTGATGAAGATGACCGAAGAACACCCACCTCAACACCGGTGAGGGAGTCGTACGACGAAACCCTAAAGCTTCTCTTCTACCTATCCTCACCGGCCATGAACCTTATATAGATATGCACTACTACCCAGGTCGCAGTGCCTCGTCTCTTCCATCAGCCGACCGAATCGCCTGCGCCCGCTATCTGAAGCAAAGTCTTCAATCCCATCGCGAATCCCATGGGATTTGGTGGGATGGAGAAAAGAGGGGGATGGGGTATTCGCCAAATCCGATTGAAATCCAAGGCACCGTTTACGAGGGCAACACCATTGCCCATACACGGACTGCCCAAACAGCTAGTGGGATGGGAAGTAATGGGATAACCCCCATATATCGTCGTAAGACGATATCCAATGCCCGTCCAAACACGCCCCAAGAGTTCTTGATGTACCTCCTATTGGACTGGATGATAATATACATGAATTAATCCAATCCTATTTGTTTCCAAGCACTAAGGGCATGTTTGGAGCCTCGATTTCAATAAGCATGATAATATACACTTGATGGATGGTCCGATCGACAAGATCTATCCAAAACTAAGTCCTGAATAGACTAACAGGTCCTATTTTGGTGCATGTAATGCTTATACAACATCTTAATGTATGCACCCAATAATAATTGTATGTCAATAACCAATGTAACATCAAAAAGCATGACGGAGCCCAAAACACAGGGATTGTTAACTTCAGATGTAAATATTAGTCAAAGCTAGTACATGATCAAGTTAATTTGATCTAAAGCATGACGGGCATGCCTCTCAATTTTGAGATTGGATGTAATTCAACAATGCAAATGTTCAATTGAGCTCAACATGAGCATTCATAGACAAGTAAACAATCAAACTCTCATGTGGTGAAGAGCAATGATAACAAAATGCTCAATGGTGGAGATTAATCCATTTCAACTCATCATTGGTTTCACATACAAGATATCCACAAACCTAACCTCAAGTCATCCAAACCCAATGAAGTGGAAATGATATCTAGGGTATACAAGAACCATAGATACACAAGTATCTCTAAGCAATGATGGCCTTTGTGTCTACCTCATTTTTTTTTTCCCATGGAGAGTTCCATATGCAATTACTCATGAAGAGCCAAAGAATATTCCATTCAACTAAATGATCATAGGTAAAACAATACATGAATGATTGACTTTTTAGGGTACACATCTAACACATGACCTACACTTATTTGAGAGGTTTGGATGGTTCATGGTCCTATTTCAACAAACGAGTGTCCACAAATGAGAGGTTTGGATTGTTCAACAAATCTAATATTGGGATTTCGACTCAACGACGTAGACTTCCATAATCTAGTCGGTGTAATTTGACTTCATTTGCACTACTTATACAATTTTTGAGCGCCTGTGTATCAAGTGTCACACACAGCAGGAGTTTCAAATAACTCCCCAATAACATCCCAAATACAAACCATCCAAACCTCTACATGACATCCATGTATATGGTATACATACATGCATCCATCACAGTATGTATTTATCTACCGATGTACCCATGTTCGAATGTATTTGTGCATGCATGGGCAGCTTAAAAGTCAATCACAACTGTTCTTCTCCAATGATCTCTTGCAACATCGGTTGAGTGGGTAGAGGTGAGCTTTCCACATGAATGGACATGTTCGAATTCGATGATGTGTCAGATTGACTGTTCATGGTTCTTCCCATGGACTCTCTTAACATATCATCAGCCCTAAAGCTGTTTAAGTCATTGAATTGCCACTCTGTTAAGTAGCCGGGCCACGATATGACACTGCTCACTTCGATGTGGCCTGATAGCATGGCTACCACATGGGACATGGATAGCCATAGCATTGGTGATGTTTGAGTGCACAGAAGAGCAACACCAATCATTCGCAGTGCTTCTTCTTCGTCGAATTTCGGCAGTGTTGGATTGATCAATTCAAATGGACAGTTAGCTTCATGTAGATTCCAAGCCTGAGAAATTACAGAATGATAAATTATTAGAAACACTTTGATGAAAGTATAAACATATCGATATCGAAAGCTAGCCAGTGATCATTTAGTAGAACGAATTATCAACAAAATTCATTTTTTTGTGATCGAAGGAATGCTACTTTGTCGATGTTTGTCTGCAAACACGAAATAGAAACATCCCAGAGGTGCCAATGTGACATGCGTGTGAGACCTAGGATGTTCATTAGCCAGGACCTGCTAAACCCTAGCCCGAAAATCGGGGTGGTCCACTGATTAGGCAGGTCATTTGTACATTTGATTTAAACCATTGGCTCTCCTTTTCGAAGCATTCATAAATTTTATAGAATATAGTTGACCTCGAGTGTGCCATCCTGATTTTTGGGCTAGGAAACCTTTTCCATGGAACCCGCTTGATTGATGCCTCATATCTTGCATATGTATCCCATGTTGGCATGTGTAGGATGCTTGTGTTTTGCAGATTGGTAAGTTGGCATTCCTTTTAAGGTTGCAATTGGATGCACAAGCGAATTGAATTGCAAACCTTCAATTTAACCAAGATGACAAAATGACAGAAGTGAATGAGGTTTCCTAGAGTCCACAGCCAGGAAATACTCAAATTGCAATTACAATTCTTAGTTGTCCAACTCAAAAGTAACACTACTGTAATTTGGTTCCCAGACTTCCAATACGAATGCTAAGGAAATGCAATTTAGTAATTTCCGCTTTATTAGTGTCTCATAATTGCTATTTGAATTTATTCTTCGGATTACAAAAGCTATTCAAATCAGAAGTGCTTCCAAATGCACCCTCGGTGATCATTAATTTGATTCATGAACAACAAAGCCTAATCATTGGAACATGCAAACTGCAAGCAAGATGAAGAATCTCGATAAACCACAAGTGCATGTTTGAATTATCTTCCCACAACACCTAAATCCTAATTGATGAATTAAATTACCTTCCCATGGATTCTACTTACTATAAGGTAATTAAAATGTCATACCCATTCGAGGAGATATATCTTATCTTGATCCAAGCTTGTATCTGCATTGGGCCTTCCGCTAAGAATCTCAAGTGCGAGAACCCCAAATCCGAACACATCAACCTTTTCTGTCAGATGCCCACGCATGGCATACTCTGGTGCAAGATACCCACTTCAAGAATTCAAGAAGCTTAAGGTTATTTCCATATAAACAACTCATAATTAGCAAATTAGGATGTGTTTGGATGCTCAATTGAATTAGATTACAATAATTTGATCAGTAAGATGGTTTTTGAATGCATTAGTGAATTCAATTGTGCAAATTCAATTTAGTCGAGAGGAATGAAATGAACTAATGATTTTGGACAAGTATTCATAGTAATGAGATTAATTTTTTTTTTAAATATGTGTTTGGACTAATAATTGCAATCAGGTTTGATGGTGAATCCAAACACACCCTGAAGTGTAAATGATCAAAGTGGGGCTCCCCCTACCCCATTCATAATGAGACACTGGCCCCTTCACCAGAACTACAATTGCTTTAGTTCTAACCACGGAATTGCAATTTGGTGTTTAGTCATCATATTGATTAAAATGGATCCTTACTCTTGCTCCGGTGGTAGACTCTCAGGAGTTTCAACACCCGGTCAAGGGTTTGAGTATCCATAGGTGGTGAAAACCCACTACTGCGTGAATGTGTGGGGGTGTGTGTGCATGTGTTAAAAAAATAATAATAAATAAATAAATCATATTGATTAAAATAGTCACCCCACTTCGATCATTTCTTAAAAACTGATTCTTGCAATTTAGTCCAATTGAGCATCCAAACGGACCCACAGGTGAATGTAAACAATTGATTTAATAAGACCGTCGAGTGCATTGTGAATTGAATTGCAAACCTTTGGTTTAATCAAGATGAATAATAGAAAGAAATAATGATGTTTCCTAGTACTCATAAGAAGGCTATCAAAATTTTATTTTTCCACCTTAGCATAGTTATAAAACTCAGTGACTCAGCTTGACTTGGCCGAGTCAACTGGACTCAACAAGATTTCAGCTGACTCACATGCAAAATCACTCATGAATGTGAGTTGGTTCTGACCTGGAAAGACTCCTTGAGTCTGTTCACCTAAGTCAATTTGACGTGGCATGATTTTCAAACCGAGTCACTCGCAGGTGGCGAGCATATTGTTTTCAATAAAGGCAGTGTTTCAAATAGCGCCCGTAGCGTAGTGGTAGCGTACGCTACGTAGCGTAGCGTGGCCGTAGCGCTCCGTAGCATCCCAAATAGCGTAAATCCCCTGTAGCGCACGCTACAAGGGTCGTACCGTACGCTACAGCTACGTAGCGCGTAGCGTCCGTAGCGTAAGCTACCATCTATTTTTTTACTATTTTAGTTTTTTTATTATTTTTTCACGTTTTCTTTGTTTCTAATGTTGAGCAATGTGACACTTGTATTGTACTTGATACTTTTAACCCATGGGATTTTTATTTCTTTTCATAATTGTGACTTGTGGTTTCAATTAGACATTATTAATTAAAGTTGTTTACTTAGGAAGTTGTTGATGTGATAATTATTTGATTTAGCTTATATATGTGGATTGGCTTTTAATAATGATAACTAATAACTTTTTGGAACATGCTTACAATTGATAAAATGAATCATCTTTTAGGCATTTTTATAATTTTTTTCCCTTTTTTTCCACTATTTATTATATTTATCCTATTTTTAAATTAAAAAATAGAAACATCGTGTAGCTTACACTACACGCTACGTATTTACGCTACACGCTATAGAGGGCTGAGCGCTACGCATCACGCTACCGCTATTTAAAACACTGAATAAAGGGAAAGTGAGGAGATTCATGACCAAAAAGAAGTGAATTGAACCCATCTGCCAATGCACAGGTGCTGTGTTGAGACTATTTTGCCCAGTTTTAGTTATATCTGCTATTAGTCTGAATATCCCTTAAGCCATTTCTTAAATATTGAGTCAAGTCGAACAAAGACTCGGGCAAGTCTTTGAGAAGACCCAACCCAGTTGGATAACGAGTGTATTTTTTGAGTTTTTGAACTATGTTCTGGACTAATAATTGCAAGTTGATTGTGCATCCAAATGCACCCTAAAGTCACAATGACCAAAGTGGGGTTGGACTCACCCCTTTCAAAATGGGGCACTAGCCCTTAAAATCTTGGATCCAACTTGAAATGCATATAGTTGCAGATTGTTTTTAGTCCATAGTTTTAAAACTGTTGACTTGACTCAAAATGTAGCTGAGTCGACTCGACTGGGCGAGACTTCCAGCCGACTCTCTAAGAATCAAACTTGCATCAGTGTGTTGAAACACAACAACACTATTACCAGTGTTACACAAGCAACAACTGAGTCTTTTTTGTGGATAAATTTATATATATATATATATATATAATTATATATATATATATAAAATAAGTTCAAATCTTTGTTCATGCTGCTTGTATCCTTCAATTATATATTATACCAATTGAGTCAATTTAAGAATCATTTGAGTCTTTAAGTCGACCTGACCCGACTGGAAATAGTCAAATTGAGTTTTTGGGTTTTTGAACTATGGTTTGCTCATCACATTGATCAAAATGGCCACCCCACTTCCGTTATTTCTCATCAACTAGATTCTTGCAATTTAGTTCAATCAAACATCCAATCAACCCTTTAAGTCAGATAGGTGAACGAAGATGGTCAAGTGGCTCTTACACTGTCCCTGCGACCCGTGTGCTGATGTGGGTCTTCTTATCATCGTATAGCTTGGCCAAACCAAAATCTGAAATCTTGGGGACAAGGTCAGCGTCGAGTAGAATATTACTGGCCTTGACATCTCTATGTACAATACGGAGCCTTGATTCTTCGTGCAGATAAGCAAGACCTCTGGCCGTACCCAAGCATATCTCATAGCGGGTGGCCCAGTTTAGATTCAAGTGGCTCTTTCCTGCGAGGAAATGAAATTGCAAATGAGCAGTGTGTGTGAGAACAATGTTGTTTATAAGGTGAGGCCCACCTTTCATATGCCATGGCCCAAATATCATGCTGGTCCGATCATCAGGCAGATAACTTGTGTATGACAAATGTGGTTCTTAACTGTCCATTTATTTCAGACAAATGTGGAACACCTTATGAATGGATGGCCTGGATTCGGGCAATGGCCCATCCATGGTGAGACCCACCAAATAGATGGCCTGGATCTGTTACATACACGCCAAATTGGCACATGTGGATGGTAGGATTCCACACCCTACTCTACGATAGGCCATTACAAGAATATGGTCCCATACCGAAGAGTGCCTGATCAAGGCTCTTGTTTTCAAGATACTCGTAAACCAGAAGCCGCTTATCTCCCTCGATGCAGCATCCATACAACTTCACAAGATTCCGGTGCTGCACTGCAGATATGGTAGCAATCTCTGTTACGAACTGATTCTTTCCTTGATGAGATGCTACCGAGAGTTGCTTCACAGCTATTACCTGTCCATCTGAGAGTGTTCCCTATAAAAATACAATGAATCGATATAAAATAAATGAATACTCACATTACCTATGCATCTAAATGTATGGATGGACGGATGATGTAGAACGGGTCATGGATGACTCAATGGAGTGCCAGGATCACATGAATTTGGGCTAGAAGGGCCCTGATTGGGTAAAAATGACCTAAATGCGAACTATAGCTTCTAACAACCATATCTTTGTGACCAGTTATCGGATTTGTCCATATATATGCATTGGAAAGCTGTTGACGAGCCCTACGACATGGAAATTGATGGAGTATGTTGGCCTCAAGGATTTCTAAACAAATGACAGTTTTCTGAGTCAAAATTATGTTTAGTTCAAAACTTACTATTTTTTGTAAGTTCCTTTTTCACTTTTTGTAGGGTTTTAAGAGTCTGATTGAGGTCCAAAGTCTTTGTTTAATCACCTAAGGGTTGTTTATGAGTTTGGGTAGGATTATATGTGTTTACTACTTTTTAGTAATTTTTACTGTTTCAGAAAAGTTTCCTAGTTTGAGTTGGAGTAGGAGTCTAGGGCTTATTTTGCTTAAATAAGGCCATCAAGTATGTTAACGACAGAACTTTTCATTCAATAATGTCAATTTTATTTCTCATTTTAGAGATTCACTCTGCTTATGAATTCAAGGATTAGGAGAAAACAGTAATCTTCTTCCTTCATCCATGCACCCACTATGCCCGCTAATCTTTGTATGTTTCTAGGTGTGTCATACGCATGCATGCGTTGTTGTCCATTATCAAATTATCAAGAGTGCACAATAAAAGGCCGGTTTGGATGTCCCCAAAAATTGGAATCTGTTTCCATTTTCTCAACACAAACCAAGTGAGACGACAATGTTCTAGAATTACAAACCCATTTTTTTCTCATTTGTGATTTGAGCCAAACCCGTTTTACTGACAAAAGTGGAAACTTCCAAACATGTCCTTAGTTCTTAAATTGCCATTTCTTTTTATTTCAGATCAAACACGAAAAGGTACCTTATAAACAGGCCAAAATCCTCCCTCTCCCAACTTATTTTCTGGACTGAAGTCCTCTGTTGCAGTCCGGAGTTCAGGATAACTGAAATTGTTTGCTTTGGCAGCCACGCTTAGAAACTCTGCAAATTCACATACGAAGGAAGGTTTGGATCATATTATCTACTTAAACAACACATGAAAATATCTATTTTTGAACATGGCCTTCACTAAAAAAAAAAATGTACAGCTGTGTTTGCATGCACAGCCAATTGAATTGTGAGCATTCAGTTGAGTCCCAATGAAATAATCAGACCGTAACGACAATCAGTTTCTCTCCTTTCAAGTCCAACCTCGAAAGTAACGTATTGCAATTTCAATAATATTCCACTAATATGAATATTTTACAAAATTTCCATTTCCAGTTTACTGAACTAATTATTGCAATTTGATTCAATGCATCCAAGCAAAGCGTAAGGGTGTGCTTGGATGTACCCTAAATCACAATCACAATGGATATTTTGGTGAACCGGATGTTCATCAGTTCTGCTGAGTGCTTGAGACAGCAGAGAAAATGGGAAATCCAGTATGAGAGTAGTAATTGTCCAATGACTCAATATCTAGGATGTTTCAGGTCATGTTTGAAATGTTACAGATATTGATCTGGGTTGAATGGAATCCTGGCCACCCAGACATCCGAATATGGCCTAAGAAAGCCAATTGGCCACAAGAATTTTATTGGAGCAATATTATAATTTCTTCTGGTTGAGACCAATGACTCAAATCCATGCCAATTGAGTTACAAGTGTCTGAGTTGGAGTTTCAATACATATCATTTAGGTTGTGTTTGGATGCTCAGTCGAATTGAATCGTAGTAGTCCATTTCAATAAAACAGAGAGTGACCAAGTATGGTTAGTCTCAAGGTTGCAATTGCGACCATTTCAAGTTGATATGCATGGAATTGCAATTACAGTGTCACCCCCAACTTTGGTCATTCCTCTGCAATGATTTGAATGAATTGCAATCCAGTTCAGTTGAGCATCCAAATACACCCTAATTAAGCAATATTGGCATTACCTTCATCTTCATCAATGCTCCTTCTCTTTCGTTTCCAGATAAAAGCTGCGAAAATGGATATAAAGCTCAGAGCACCAACACCAACTACAATCCCGATGATCAAACCAGTCTTGCTTTTCTTTCCTGAACCTGGCGGACGGTTACCAACGGTTGGTGTGAAATCTATAAAATAAAAAAAGGGCCAGATATTCATCTGTTAGTATCAAACAGCTAGAAACTTACAGAATTTAATTCTAATATTCAGTCCTGGATATATTACCTGGCGGACTGTTTCTAAAAGTTGGTGTGAAATCTATAAATAAAAAAAGGGCCAGATATTCATCTGTTAGTATCAAACAGCTAGAAACTTACGGAATTTATTCTAATAGTCAGTCCTGGATATATTACCTGGAGTGACACTGATGGCCGAAATGGATGGACCAAAAGTACCTTGAGCAGGAATACAGCATGTCCCTTTCCCAGCCCAAAAGAGATGGATTTCAAGGAAATTCTTGGTTACATTAACCGGGAAAGTCCTCAGAACGGCACTCCTGGAGAGCCCACCTGCTGCTTTTTTTATATCAAAATCTTTCAATTCAAGATTTCCCTGGAGAAGTGATTAACAGAGTTTCAAAACTAGTGGAGACTATTCTTACATCAAATTCACAAACTACATTATCGGAAATGCATGTCCCGCCCAATGATCAAGTATGGGTATTTTTTTTATTTTTTTTTAGCATTTCACGATTCATGGGAACCAATTTCGAAGTTCAAGATGACCCTTATCATGACTGTCCTATCGATACTCTATGGAACTGTCATTTTCTTTAGACCCTTTAACTATCCCAAACCTAAATTTTAGTAAGATGTTTTATGGTGATATACTTAAATTGAATTTGGATGCACTATTATACGGAATTGGTAATTATTGGTCCAAGAAGAAAAACTAAATTGTATTTATGCTGGAGTAGGCTCCAAATTGCAAGTCTGCTAGATTTAAGTTGGACTCAAAAGAGACCTGACGGCAATTAAAGGGCCATTCTCTTCATTACAAGAACTCAAAATCATAATTGTTATTTTTTCATGCCAAGAGCTGGACATGAACCGAACCGAGTCGAGCTTGGCATGGCTCGGCTTGATTCGGCTGGCAGCCTACCTCAGCTCAAGTTCGGCTCGGCTTGGTCCTCGAGTCGTACTGGCCAGCTTGGCTCAGTTTGGTCAGGAGATTGGGCCAGCTCGAGCTGAGTTCGAGTTCAAGCCTGGAGCTATTTTGTAAAACAAGCTGAAATGGAAGTCATGAAGGGTCCTCAAGTTCTAAAAAGATAGATTTTATCTTATATATATATATAAGTTATAAATCCAGCCAACTAGGCTCAAATTTTTTTTTTCGAGCTAAAAAAAAACAGCTTCGGGAATCTTAAGCAGAATGACTAGGTCAATACAAAACCATCATTGGCACAATCTGTGCTAACGATCTGGCCAGTGCAGATTCATGGTTCTTACTTCCCGCTCACTATCCAAGGACAATGCAAGGGGTCATTAAGCAGTCTTTGTGAACATAAAGTTCACTCTACGCTCACCTCCAAAGGCAGCGCAAGGCCATGCATGCCGCACCGTGCAAACTGTCTATAGGCGAACATGACACCATTCTCTTCAATAGAAGTCCACTTTGCACTAATGGCCAACGTCAGTGCGGTATAATGTATCGCACGTAGAGCATGCCGACAAAAAGCACTCAAAGTCGTCCAATGGCAGCGCAACATGTGTATATAACTGCCTAACAAACTTTCATGTGGGAAATAAACGTGTAACCACCTTGTGGGCAGAAAATAATCTCCTCACATCACTATAAATACCCCTTTTGGCCTCCATTCCAACAACTCACACCATTTTGGTTCCTCAGATAGCTTAAGAGCTCTCTAGATCCTTTGCAAAGGCCTTCTCTTCCTTCTCCTCATGTTGACGCTTGGGACAAGGTGAGAACAAGAGTCCAACAACTCATCCCTTTGAAATGAGGCTTTGAACTAGCCTATGGATCGCTAGCAATGGTGCCGCACCAACTATCTGAATACTAGCAGGCTGGCTCCGTGCTAACTGTCTAAGAGACCTAAGCAGTGGTCTAGCTGATTGTTTAGGGCTTTGAAGGTGGCTCCGTGCTGAATATCCAGAAATTCAAACAATGGCCTCGTGCTAACTGTTTGCGTTGGTGAACTGAATTGCTCGGCAGTCTCAGTAGCTATCAAGACAATCCGCACTGACCCTTGGTTTTTCCAGCAGAATGGTCCAGTGTTGTTTCTGTTTGAGGTCTTTTGAACACCTTAGGGTAAACCTGTGCTAGACCATAACCTGGAATGTACTTTATTCATAGATCAATGAAAGCCTCTCGACAGGGCATATTTGGGTGCATATCTTTGCAATGGAATCAATAATCAAAATAATATCAAACAATAGTCATTTTTAATGAACGCTTGGCTTTCGTTTTATGTTTTTAAATTGTTCGGGGCATTGAGAATCATTTAGAAAAGTCAATATTTTTTTCGTACTTTCTAAGATATTAAATGATAGGCATTCACTTCAAAGTTAAATCATGGAGCTTTTTCCTATGGTTTCTTATGTCTTAACTAGTCGAAACGCCAAATTGATCGATGACTTATCTGGAATGTTGTTATGGATGGTTGCGATCATGTTGAGTATATAGGGTTATGTGATAATTAGTAGTAAAATGGTCCATGCTCGAGTAGGGTGCTAAACATTTTCAAATTTTCACAGATAGTCACTACAAGACAATATACTTTTACCGGCGGCCAAAACCGCCACTAATACTCTTTAGCGGCGCTAGTCTATTTTTACGGCGCTTGTACGAGTGCCGGTAAATATGAAACCTTTGTCGGCGCGCTTTCTGGCTTCGCCGACGCTTTTGCTGAGCGCTGGAATTTCTAGCAGAAGCGCCGGGGTTCCTGAATTCACGGAAAGCGCCGCTATCTGTACAAGCGCCGCTAAAGTCATGTGCAGATTTAAGAGGGCCCAATCAATGTTTTATATTATTATATACAATTCTATTGAAACCTGCATTTTTTAAAAAAATATTTGAAACAAAAAATGTTGCAATATAATGAAAACTGAATATTACACAAAATTTATATTACTATAAAATAAAAAAATATAATATTTATTACAATAAATTGAAAATGGTCTTGAATTATAAATAAATAAATAAACAAACAAATCCTCTATATGGTATACTCCTAGCACGAGTGGCGTCAAAAGGCTGAAGTGCTTGTAAGCCTAAATTTAGGCGCAATTGATTAAAATCCTGCACACATGGCAAAAAAAAAAAAAAAAAAGAAGTCAAAAAGTAGCATTCAACAAATTGATGCATGGAAAACAATCAATCCTTTGATCCTTTGTCCTTAAAAAGTCAAAAACTATCAAGTGATAGAAATGCCCTGAATTCAAGTGATAGAAGTGTAGAAGTGTAGTTGAACTTAATTGCAAAATGTCAACCAGATGACAGACACAAGCTGAAGTCTGTTGCATAAATGCGAAGGAATGCGTACGTGCACTATTGGATTAGTGCTCTCATTCCTCTCTGTGACAAAGAAAACATCTACAACATACCATGTCAGAAACATAACAGAAACTTCAGGTTTGTGTTCATGGAGCTTGGACCGTCAAGGATTCACTCCTGCATAAAGTCTGAGCCAAATGATAAATTAAATTAGATGTGTGTGCAAATGAATACCAAATGGCTCCTCCATTCCAGGAGACTACGAATGATGCATTAAAGCAATAACATAATGGAAAGACATGAAAAGACAAATTAGGAATTAAAGGCATGGGCTCTTAGAGAAGGTTTAAGGATTTATTCTAGAAATTTATTGGGGCCAGTAACTGTTGAAGGGGCCTCTACAAATATTGTTTCTTGAGTGACCAATAGCCATTCAGAGCCACCTCTAGAAACAAAGTTATCTTTTTTGTATGATGAAATCTAACAGACAGCCTCTAAGCTAATTATTTCATTTGTCCATGCACAGAGGTAGTAATGGCTTGGTGGATGCATTGAATGATGTATCTCAAGGAAAAAAGAAAGAATTAGGAACACCAAAATGCTTGAGCTATGAAATTGCTGACAACTCGCCCATCATCAATATTCATGCGTGGCCCATAAGTATTGAAAATCCTAGCAATGCAGATTTCTGTTACAGAACAAACCCAAACATCAAGGGCATACATGAGAATAAAGTCACGTTCTTCACATAACCAATACAATTCCCTTTAGTTTTAATAAAGTTGCAGTATCAATTAGAAAAGAATAAATAAAAAAATAAAAACAAAGAGCACCACTAACTCATTTAGTAAACATCCAACTCTTGTTGTTACCTCAGTTTCAAAAGGTTCCAGGTCAATGCTAGCCAATTTGTTGAAACAGACACAGAGACAGGTAAATGATATTTCTCATAGCAAACATAGAGAGAGAGAGAGAGAAAAAAAATTGATAAAAACAAGAGTAAATCATGTTGGCTAACTTGTTGATTTAGTAACCCAACCTATCATATGCATTGGATCTTAAGTTAATCCAAATTGCAAAATTAGAGTCAAACACTTTCTATCCAAAACCAATCACACATCAATCCTGAACCCATGCACAAAATATAAAATATTTACGAGAGAGAGAGAGAGAGAGAGAGAGAGAGAGAGAGAGAGGTCCTTTCATTTAGCTCAATCCATCTCTCCTTAAACCTGCAAAACAAAACAATAAAAAGAAATTAATCACAATAATGGTTACAGGCTTCTAAAAACAGCACAACCATAGGATGCTCAGATTGAACAAATGGACAATGGCTTTCAATCGGAAATAATTGGACATTTGCTGAATAGTTGGCAACCAAACTCATGGGCCCATTGTGGATGAGCCACTAAAAAATCATGCCTTTGAACAACTTTAAATATTAAACTTTCGTAAATCCCAAGCGAATTGATTCAACATTGTTCATATATTAAACTTTTGTAAACCGCAAGAGATTGATTCAACATTCACTTCAATGACAAGCGCCGTTGAGGTTACAGAAAATAAACAAGATGTGTCATGAAAGCTTACAGGATATGGTGGGTTTGTTCAAAGTTTCCTTGTATTCATGTGAGTTTGTTTGGAAGATATATCCAGATTTATCTATTGCATACCGATACATGCAGATTTTCTTTCCAGAAAAGGTACTTATATTGCCTGCTTATGCAACTAAATCTGCAATTTAAGAAAACAAAAGTCAATGTTTTAAATTCATTTTTCTGACATAATCAACACCCAAACAATACATCATGACTTGAAGTGTATATTTAGAAGCAAGGAAATTACAATTTGGTCATTTCAGTTTATAAGTACAAATAATTGCAATTTGTTTTGACAACAAATCCAAACATTCACATCAAAATAATAACAAACCATCCAAGTAAAATGATAAAATCCAACAACCAGCAATTAATGCATTAACTGAAAAAAAATTTCAAGTAAAATGAAAAAAGGGTGTGAAAGACATTGTCCATCCTAGCGATTTATACATAGTGCTTAACTATGTTATCAAAATCTATCTTGTCAAAAGGGTTCAAAATAGCATGTGTTGACGCATGTACCTAGGTGAGGTTGAGGGTCGGCAACCCAGCCCCAACCGAACACGACCCAGAGTTCAGGTTGGGCCAATCGGGTTCAAGTTGACCCAACTGAAGTTGTACACTTATGGTGCACACTTCATGGAACCATATGAAAACACCCATTGTACAAGCATTTCTCTATAACAATATGACAGAGAAAAACGAGCAGTTTAATGAAAGAAAAGGTCTCATGAAAGAATACAAGCCACTGGTGTCCATAAAAAGCAGAGGGCCCGAAGCAATTCTGTAATATGAAAATGCTAATCAGTCCAAACTAACATGCACAACTGTTAGAGAAGTCAATGAGACAAATGAACCCATTACCGGTATAACACAAAATTCCAAGCAAACATTTTAAAGGGCGCTACTTGATGAATGGCCTAGACAACATACCTATGCCACATTGGCATCTGTGTGTACCACTGAAAAAACACTCAATCCTATTCATGAGAATATTGTTCAACATTTCTCGCTCTTAAACTTACCTTAGCAACAGTCCTGAGAAAGAAGATGGCATGCCGTAGAGAGAGAGGCGCGAGTGAAATGAGTACTGTAGGGTTTATATATATATATATATATATATATATATATATATATATATATATATATATATATATATATATATATATATATGGGAAAAGGTACTATGCGCTCGACCTCACAAGACCGTCCCATGAGGTCGAGTTGTGTGGGCCCCACCGTGATGCGTTTCGAACATCTACCCCATCAGTCAGATGCACCATTCCATCGTGGGCCTAGGTCTCAAAAATCAAGTCAATCCGTGACTTGTGTGGGCCACACCACATACAGAAGTGGGGAGGGGCCGTACACCATTAAAACATTCATAATCATTTTTTGGGCCCACCGAGATGTGGTTTGCAAATCCAGCCCATCCATTATGTGTGTCCCAATTGGATGAGGGTTCAGACCAAGTTTCAGCAGCATTCAAAACTCAGGTGGGCCCCACCAAGTGCTTTTATATGTTTTTGGCATGTCTTCACATGATTTTAGATGGTATGGCCCACCTGAGTTCCGTATACGGCTGATTTTTGGGATATCCCATAATTTAGAGGGGACCCATCAAATGCACGGTGTTGATGGTCGACACGCATCACGGTGGGGCCCACACAGCTCGACCTCACGGGAGCTTATCGTGAGGTCGAGCGCATAGTACCTTTTCCCTATATATATATATACACACACACACACACACACAC
Organism: Magnolia sinica; assembly: GCF_029962835.1. Taxonomy (NCBI): domain Eukaryota; kingdom Viridiplantae; phylum Streptophyta; class Magnoliopsida; order Magnoliales; family Magnoliaceae; genus Magnolia; species Magnolia sinica. Next base: position 10,107,222 of record NC_080584.1, on the reverse strand, counting down.
AGTGATATGCGTGGGCTGTTTTACATAGCACCGGTGAAAGATGCACCCAAAGTGCCGAGTAAGCACGTGTTTGTTGTAGTGCTAGCTTGATCCAATCACGACTGGGCTAAACTTCTCAATCTGAGTCACTCAACTCAACTAATGCTCCATGTCAACTGACTCTACCAATAAACCATATATGTAAATTCTATTCATGACCATCTACATCAACTTTTATAACATAACCTATTAATACTTATTATAATTACTTGAATATTCTTATTAAATTGATAATAAAATATCGAGTCGAGTCAACCTGACCCATTTAGACATTGAGTCTGTTTTCTTGTTTATGAAGTATGGTCCACGCAATGTGTATGAGAGAGAGAGAGACAACCTTTCAGCAAAATAAGCAATAGGTGCCATGAAAATGGTAGCTATGGCTTCTCTGTAGACAACAAAGACCTTTGGACTCAGGTCTAGGTGATGTTGCCTAAGTGAAAACTCTTTACAAACATAAGAATTTTTTTTAAAATAAAAGTTCTACGAGCTACCAAATAAGGAAAACCAAATCTACATATGACAATTGCAGTCATTGTTAACATATTCATCTAAACAAAGCAGTCAAAACTGAAAACAGATCAACCAGTAATGAAATTGCGTTGTAATGTGGAAAATAAAGAGTAGAAAGGTGAACCCCCTGAAATAATGTTCTGTTTGTTTCAAGTACTACTTTCAAGGAACAATATATTACTTTGGCTTTGTGAAAGCACTGCATCAAAAACCAATTTCACAGGGTGCCGTTGTGCATGTATCCAGGTATCTGGTACAACATCGCGAAGTATATGCTATGAGGCTCCAATGAAGAAGTTCCATGTATCACAGATCAAATTGATATGAGTCAGTTGAAATAAACAAAAGCATCTCTGGATGGGAGAAGTTGATAAATAGAAGAGCATGTCCTGACTAGAAAGACTATTGCAAGATCAATCAGCAAGATGGGAGAAGCACCTGCATGACTTGTATGCAGCATTCAACTTTCTAGAAAATCAAAACTGATATACTAAAACAAGGAAATCCATTAATTCTCCTGATAAATCGACTGGGCACAAAACATTGACCACGATCTCAATATTCCTCACATGAAATCCATTAATTCTCCTGATAAATCAAAACTGATATATTAAAACAAGGAACCAATTCATGGCCACATCAGATTAACAGTCTGGAACATGCAAAACGATCAAAACCAAAATCTATAGAAATTTGGGGGAAGACAGAAACTAAGGAAAATCATGGAAAACAGAAACCTTATACCTTTCAAACCTAGCATCTTCAGCATCCCCATTGAGAGAAAAGTGACAACTCGTCCCACAGGATACAAGACCAAGGAAAGCCATGCAACTGGCCTGACCTAGTGTCATTGCACACAATGGGTCAAATGAATTATAAATAATCACTTCCCCTCACTTGTAGAAATTAGACAAAGTACACATTTGTATAAAAGAAATATATCAGTAAAAGAATGAACGTAGACAATTAGGACCAAAGGTCCAAATCCAACTTACATGTAAGCGCACTTAATGAACTAAAGGGGCATTATATGATCCTCCAGTCATAGCTTGTACAAGTGGGGCTCACTGGTTGATTTATAGTGGCATGAAGCAAAGTAGCAAAATATTCAGGTGCAGGTGGAGATGTGCGTCTATTTCAAAAAGATGAGCTGTCACTACCTTTGACAAATCCTGTAATGGTCTTTAATACCAGTGATTTGCATGAAATATGCAAGATGAAGCATCAAGATCTTTGAGATGTTTCAGTTAAAAGGTTTCAAGTTACCTGTAGTTCCAAATGAGAATAGGATATTCATGAATGCTTCCATAGGTTGTTCTACTGCAGTATAATCCTTAGCCCTGCAATTTTGAGGAGAAATATACACTTAGAACTCCAAAAAAAGAAATACCCATTTGGATATCTTATGATCATATGAATATGCAGTTTTTATGAATTTTCACATAACGTGCATTGAACATTCATCTGTTTGGGCCATACCATGATCATCATCGGTGTACTGGTGTGACCCACCCAATGAGTGGATAAGTCCGATTTTTATCTATGATGATCACTATGGTCCATCAAACCTTTTGAACAGATCAGATGTTATACACGTATGACACTTAGGCAGAAAAGGATTGGTTATATGTAGAAGTTTGTGTACAGTCGCTGCATGAGTAGTGGATATTTTTAAGGATAAAATGACTGTGAGTTCCAGAAAAGGATTGGCTATATGTAGAAGTTTGTGACAACATTCACTTGGTACATAAACAGACTTTAATATGCAGTTCTAGCCATGGATTTGTGGCCTCTAAAGGAACGGTGAAGATTAAAAGATAGAGATATCATAGAATGCTCAGTCCGAGAGTTGGCCCACTAAGCTCAGTTTTCAATTTGTACTTAGCATTAGTCTGGGTGGCCCATGTACCATGAACGACTCAGATTTGAAGACCTTGTTGTGGTTTATTTGTTTGGCCCTGTTGAGTGGTTAAGGATCTTTCCAATAACTGACAACTTCAAAATCTAAAACTGTAGTTCTTTCCATAGAGATTGACACAATTCAACATTCTCAAATGAAAAAAAGGAAAAACGAAAATGGAGAAAAGAGAAACCTCAGAAACTGACTCCCTTCCGGATCACTACCACCTTCCATGGCAAAATCCAAAGCACAAAGTTCATTCCCTTTGGTTCACAAACATCTCCCTCAAAAGATCTGAATGACAAACAGTTACAAATAAGGCTTGACAATTGACAGCCAGATTTGTTTGTGATGCCAAGGCAGATAAAGCTCACCAAAGCCTCTCTTTCTTTCGATGCTCCAGATCTGGAAGATTTCTTCCTGAACAGAACCGTCTTGATCCATTTTCCTGGAGATTTCCCCATGCCGCAGCTGCTACGACAGATACCCTAAAACCTCCAAAACCCAGAATTCAAGCCCTGCACAAGATCCAGACACCAGAAGCAGCTCAAACTCCATTTGAATACAAGCATAAATGCCACCAGACCATTCCAACACTATTTACCACTTTATTGTCGCATGAGAATAAAATCAGAGGATCCAAAACCCTAACTAGAAAAAAACAAAAAAAAAAAAAAAAAAAAAAAAAAAAAAAAAAAAACCCTAACCTTATAATGATTCAGTGGCATTTTGTTCAGAACAATTTCGATCCACCAGATCTCACTAAAATCCCCTAATCAGAGAGGACAAAAAAACCCACCAAAATTCACCTCTCCAATCTAGTATCAGAGAATCAAGGAAGAGAGAGAGAGAGGGTTGAATGCCGTAATCAAACCATAAACACTAGAAAGAAAGCCAACAAACAAAACCGAAAACCCTGCCACGATCTTCTGAAAATAAGAGAGAGAGAGAGAGAGAGAGAGAGAGAGAGAGAGAGATCCTCAGAGATCTGAAGCTTACCACAGGAATGTAGCTCTTCGAAACCCTAATTCGACCATTCCTCGACTCCAAAAACCAGAAAAATCCCTAATTAGGATTTCAACATTGAATTAGGGTTTCAACATAGTAAATCCCTAATTAGGGTTTCAACATTGTAAATCACTAAGGTTGAAATTGATGAAATCTAGACTCTTACCTGTTTCAGATCTTCATCTAAGCCCTGAAATTAATGGCAGCTCGCGTGAGAGAGAGAGAGAGTCGGGGGTAGGAAGAAGCTGAGAGTCGCGCGAGAGAGGGAGAAAGTCGGGGGTAGGAAGAAGCTGAGAGTCGGGAGAGAGAGAGAGAGAGAGAGAGAGAGAGAGAGAGAGAGATGGGAGCGAAATGGAAATCGCGGTTTGTTTTTATTTTTATATAGAAACATCCGTGGGCCCGCTTTTAAGTAGCACCGGTGCATGATGCACCCAAAGTGCCGGTTTTACACATTTTTGTTGTAGTGAGAGAACAGTGAAATAGAAATAAAAATGCAACTACAGATAATTTCCAAGTCCGTGTTTGGTTTCACTATCAAATAGTACTGGAATAATTAGTCCAGCAGAAAGGAAATGACCACATTGCAGTTGCATTAGCAAGCATATTAGGAAGTCGCCCTCAAATTGAAAATTCATTCCTTCTGTCCAACTTGAAAGAAAATTGCAATTTGGAGTCCCTCAATGTGACTGCTACAAACAGTAGTCGTGGTTTGATTATTTTCACTTCATGGAGCTAATTATTTAAATTCAATTCAACAATGCATCCAGATGCGGCCAAGAGAGGAAAATGCAATTTAAATTATGAATTCAATACAAAAAGGTCGAATAACGTACATGTTGACAAGTGATGAGCTTTTATTGGAAGGAAGGCTACCAGACAAGCTATTGTTTCCAAGAAACCTACAGATTGAGATGGATCAAAAGAAACACAAAATGCATATACCAAATAACACTTAAAGAGGCTGGATCCAACACAAAGGTTTCTACGTTAAGCTTAACAAATCAATGTTGGGGGCCCACCACGATTTTTTAATGACATCCAATCCATCCATCATTTTTCTCTTATTTTTCTCCTTGGTGCTCAAAAATCAGGTCGATCCAAGACTCAGGTGGGAATGGACCACAACATGGAACAATTGGGATGGTGACAACCACCATTAAAAACCTTCCATATTGTATGAGGGTCCACTACGTTCGTTATATTCCAGCTAATCCACTTGGAATGCATCCAACCAGGAATGAACCTGGAAGACTTAGGTCGTTACAAAACTCAGTTGGGCTTATAGGTTTTAGGCATGACTATACATGTTGTTATTGGTGTTGTCGTACCCTAGAAAACCAATGTGAGCCCTAATTCACTAGGCCTGACAAGGATGATCTTAGTTGTAGATCATGATGACCAAGGGTCCTTGGAGGACAAAATGTTATGCTTTAATTAATGTGGTGTCGCCTTAAACATATTTGGATACGAGTCAAGTGAGGAGTGATTCCTTTGGTTGTCCTTGGGAACTCGAGATTGGACACAATAGTTGTTAACTAGGGAGAGTTGTAGTCCATGGATCCCAATACCTTGTCGTACCATGACCATTTTATCCGACGGGTGCTTGAGGAAGGAGGCGTAAGTCTAAAGAAGATTCACACCAGTGTGAATCTGGCGGACATGCTCACCAAGGTGGTTCCTATAGAGAAGTTTAAGTTTTGTGCGACTTCTCTAGGCTTGGCGATGGCGTAAAACAAGGACAGAGTGTGCACGAGAAGTGATAATGGAACTATGATGCGAGGCAAAGATAAGAGCAGAGGACAAGAAATTACACGTTTGATGACATGATGGAGATTGTTGTTTTTTATGTCTTAAATTTAGTCAGAAACAGGGCCTGTCGATGACATCGACAGACTATTCGATGTCATTCTCAATGACATCAAACAATGCTCAATCCCATCGAGAATTTATGGATTTTCTACAGTTGGTCGCTGGACTAATTGGGTGCTTTTTCGATGCCATCAAAGAGTGTTCGATGACATCAAAGGTTAGTTCAATGACATCGAAGATAGCTTGATGCAATTGTAAAAAATCGGATTTTTTATGTTGTCTCTGGATAGTTTTATTGTTTATTCGATGTCATCGAATGATAAGTTTCCATGAGATCGAAGTGTGTTCGATGCCATCAAACAATTCGATGCAGAGTTGCGATTTTTCTGATTTCGTTTAGGATTCTTCCATATGTTATATATATGAGTGTAATCAGGATTGGGAATGTAATTCAAGGGTTTCTAATTCGTCCAAAGGGTTTCAAGGGTGTAGCAAGGGTTTAATTCGAGGTTGTTCGAATCAGGTAATGTAACGCCCTGAAAATCGGGGGTCGAGTAGAAGTCCAACTCTCGAGTTCCAATGCATCACTTATGCAACATATTTAATGATGATTAAATGTTGTCTGTATTAGTGCATAAAACATGAATAAGATTAAGCCAAATCAGCAAAACATAATCCAGGGACAGTTGTAATACGCAAGCGGAAGACTGAAACGAATATGTATAACTTTACAAATCAGTATAAGTCCCCAAAGTATGTATGCATTGCCAGGTCAACAATTACATGTATTGTTTCAAAATACAAAATGTCAAAAATGTAATAGTCCACTACAAGTATAACCCTAAAGCCCCGCCGATCAGAACGGTGTATGTAAACCCACCTGAATACTGCATATATGAGAAAGCATCCTCATCGTCTGCGAAGTCCGCCTCTGCCTCATCAGTCGAGTCTCCATCTGAAATTAAGACAGAGTCTAGTTGGTGTTTAAAACACCGTCCCATAACGTGGGAGTGAGTGATCAACTCAGTGGAACAATAAAGCAACGGTTAACATGTTCTCAATTCAGTCAAGTAGTAATAATAAAGCACTACAATCGAACATCCCCAAGTACTCTGATTAATGCAGGAGTGGTATGTATAAATGATGCATGCCCTCGCCTGCACTCCCTCAGCGATCTTCATCTAACAGTCGCGCATGTCAGTCACTTCCTCGTGCTCTCTACACATCGCCAAACGGCACATGCAATGCGGTGCATGAGCGTGCTTACTGAGTTCTTATTAGTCCTTTTCATACAGCAGGATTGAGAAGCTAAGGTACCTCCCTTATATCAATTCCCAAACGATGATCCATTCTAGGGTCGTCAGTCCTAGCAGTTCTCATACGATGTTGCGGTTCTAGGTCGTTGCAAAGCGCTCGTCTATCAGTGTAGGCCTAGTTTGTACTCCTGTTACTACGTAAGGGCTCGTCGCCTCTACGCAGTCTTAACGTACGCTCGAGGTCACTACAAAGGGCTCGTCACCTTATCAGTGTAGGCCGACAGCTCGAATACAGTGTCCCATACCACCGTATTCGGCTCACGAGGCTGTGTTGCTCACTGGACACTACGGGGAAGCTCGTCACCCCTGCGTAGGCCGACAGCTCGACCACGGTGTCCCATACCACCATGCCCGGCTTATGAGTCTTAGCGGATCGAGGTACCAAGGTTAAAGGGGTTTTCACTGGTGAGTTTGGTACCTTAGATTCAAGCAGTAGCGTCCATACATGGTGAACATACATCGGGTCAATCGGGTTACTTGACGAGCTCGACTAGTACGAGCGCACGTTGAGTTGATCGACATGAAGTGCGTAAGCACTCCATGTGGCCTAACCACTGTTGACATCCCAAGTACAGCTCGGATTCATCGATCACGTCTTATGCGGCGAAACAACCTCAGCCACCTATTCAGTGCCTGTTACCGATTGCCTGGACTATTCCGTAGTCCCAAACACATTCAATTATAACAGATAATCATACAAGATAATCTGAGCAGTAATGGATCAACAATTCCAATCATACAAGCATGTGAGCATTTGATGGATTTCAACTTAAACATGGATTTACACATATGCAGTCCCTAAGTAAAACAGACAAAGAATATAAGTTACATGGAGGAAATCATACACATCATTAAGGTAGTTGAGAATCTCATCTCAACACCCATGTAAAGTACAATTACTACATGCCTGATCATTCAAACATCTCTACAAACACTTAGACTACATATTCCAACATACATAAATTAATTTACTTAAAACGTATATTATAGCAAATCCTTTCACATAGGAGTTGCAACACGTACAACGATCATATATTACCAAACATCTATCATAACAAGTACTAATCCTAATTCCAGATTCATTTAGTCATATCAACAAATACAAGGAATACACTATATTCAACATAAGTCATATATATATATATATATATATATATATATATATATATATATATATGTAAAGTGCGGGAATCATCGTATCTAAGCGTGTGATAGCAATTCAAGTCAGTCATAAATCATTAACTGACATTGAAAGCCTTGAAAACCATAACCTATACGTTTATAGTCCGCACCTTACGCCGGTAAACGCGTAACGGATTCGTTTTAGACACTTAGTGTTCACACCCCAAGTGCAGGGTTGTGATGTAGTAATAAACTCGGTAAGACCGAGGTCGAATCCACGGGGACTGAAACCTGTACGTTATCTGAAAATAACCAGATCTAGAACTAGGCTAAGATGAAATCTAAACCAATTGTGATTTGAGGAATAATGGTGAACTATTAATCTAAACTTAAAGAATTCAGAGAAAGGGAACTAGGGATTCAGAGGATCCACCTGTAGAGATCAGGGAGATCTTATGCCTGCTTCATGGATATTATACTCAACTTGATATAGTTTTCAAGAGATGAAAGGTATAAGAATTAGGTATGATTCCATCACAAATCCATGCCTAAGAGACAAGGTAAACAACAGAACTTAGACCAATCCATAACCAACTAAAAGATGTATGAGTGTTAGGAAGGATTCCATCATCCAACCATGTCTATGAGACGATGGCGAACAAAAGGGTCTCCGAACATCAAAATAAAAGGAAAGGAATTATTCAAGCCATCACAGATCTACTGTAATTTAAATCACAACAAACCATTAATGACTAAAAGAATTTCTTAAATCAAAACAGAGTCAATCAGTTCAGTTTAAATCAAACCTGTAGAAGCTCCCATCACGCCACAAGCTTCACCTCTTAGCCCTAGCTAAGAGGTTTAGCCTAACATAATCAGACTAAATCTCAACATAATTCATAGGAAAAAGAAGAAAAATAAAGAAAAAATATATAAAAATTCCAAACACTTCTCTCTCCGCCTCTCTTTCTCTATCTGACGTCCCCTGTTCAAGCACACCCTCTTCTCCACGTTTGGAACTCTTTTTATAGCTGCTGGAGTGGTGGAAATTGGATTTGGGAAGCTATCGCACGCGCAGCGAAAGCCTTTTCGCAGCCAAGTTCGGGGCTTCATAACTCTCGCGTTCCTTGCGTTATTCCTGTAAAATCAACGTCTCTTGGAAGTATTTTGGCTGGCCTACACGATGGACGGTTCAGATCTGCCATATGATCAAAGATGGTGGGCCACAACTGCCTGGAAAATCAGATTTCGCGGACGTGCGTAGCCTTTCGCACGTCCGGCGCTGACGTGATTGGTGGGCTCCACAGAGGTGTTTTCAAGGAAATCCACCCCGTCCATTAGATTGCCCTCGAAATTTCGGTAAGAAACGGATGGTTTTTCATGTCCATTGACTCAGAATCAGAGAAGAAATCATTCAAACATCAATTTGAACGTTGCAGGGCAGTCCACTTATGGCCTCTGTATCGCGCACGTGTGCTTGCATGGGTCCAAAAATTCAGCATAGGTTTGAAGTATTCATGGCCCTCTACAAGATGGACGGTTTAGATTATACGTATGTATGCTCTGTGGGGCCCACTAGCGTCCGCAAAACGGACGCCGTCCGTCCGTTATACAGCGCTAAAACGGAAATATCCGTTTTGGGAAGAAGAAGCGGGTCAGCTGTGGCTGACCGGCTTTAGTCGGTTCGGTGCGGCTCGCGTACACGTACATGTGCAATGTACACACCTCACATACGAGCCCCACTGTGATGTGTTTCAAAAATCTGATCCATCCATTCATTTTCTCATCTTATTTAAACCGTCGAGACCAAAGTTGAGACAGTTCCAGATATCAGGTGGGCCCAGAATCAATGGTTTATGGGCTGATCTGTCAGTTGGGGTACTTCCATAGTGATCCGAGGGCTGAAATTTGATATGTACGGTTAATTTATGGCCCTCAAGCCATGTATGAAGTTTTGAGCCAATCAGATGGCGAGAACTATGTGATCTTGCATTCTTCACCAATTTCGGGCCTCTTTAACGTGAATGGCTTAATTTCCTCGGATCCCTGGCATGTAAATTCTTCAGTCTTGGTTCTCTAGAGTGTCTCCCTTGCTCTGGTGACTTCGGAGTGTTAAATCCACACTTCTAGCACCCTTTTTTAGTCCATGCTCGTAAATACACTCTGCATCACAAACACGATTAATTCGGGCCATTAAACGGTAACATGCTTGTAAATCCATGCAATAACTGGGTCTGATATGCAATATTTGACCCTCAACACTTAGCCTTTGTCAACGGCGGATTGGCAACCTATAGCATGAATTAAGTTAGCTATTTCATAACTTACACTGTCCGAAACCCTAAAACAGATTAGGGTTAAGTTTTCTTACCTAAGAACGGAATTGAAATCGCCGGAATAGTGATATAGAAGCAGTAGTGAAGCCCGAGGAGCAATGGGATCGAATCCCAGGAGGAATCTCCAACTCACTCTCTCACTTTCTCTCTATTTCCTTTCCTTTTCCTCTACTCTCTTTCTTAGGGTTTTGGAATTTGTATGGAATATGAGAGAGAGAGAGAGAGAGAGTTTAAGGTCCTTATATAGGCCCAGGACTGATGGAAATGGCCCCAGGGCCAAGGTATACTTAGGTTATATCCAAAGGGCGTCTGTTTCAGCCCAACGGAGCACTTCTGGTGGCCCCTTTTCCACGTGCGGTCGGACTTAAGCTCCCTGACCATGGATCTAGGTCAGGCTGAGTTTTCGTTCCGATCGGGTTTGCAGATCAGCCGTGGCGGACCAGTTTTAGTTTAACGGTCACGGTCACTCGATCAGGGCCACAAGTACATCGACATGTGTGGGACATTTCTCCTGATCCAAGGGTGTATTTGGGTCTGAATCTGATGGTCTGAATCCTTATATTTGGCCCGCAAGTAACATAACTCAGATTACTTAAGTTCGGATTTTATTTCTAAAGATATTCACGTTTCTCACACACTTTGCTCTGGGCTCAAGTTGTGCATTTCTAGACACAATTAAGACTTGATTTCCGAGGGGATTGTCGAGTCTAGTAATGCGGTCATAACTTTATAGTTTCGCGGTCATCGAACTTTCGATGTGCGGTCCAGGTCCGATACGGAGTTTCGGTGTGCTCCCGAGAGCAACCGAGTTTAAGGATGGATTCTAGATTTCAGGGTAATGTAGCGTCAATGATACTGCACAGATTGGGTCTTGCAGATCATATTTAAAGTGATTAGTGCTAATTTCACTAGTACTCTAGTTTAGCACTCGTTAATATTAACCTACTTTCTAAAGGTTTTGGTCCTGGGTGATTTCTGCCTGAGGTGGTACTCGGGTCCTTGTACGGATTTTTCCGAGACGTTACAGGTAAGCTCTCTTCTCTTGTAATTTCTGCTTTCATAGTGTTATCTGTCACTTTGTACCGTGATTTTTTCCCACAAGGGTTTTTCCACGTTAAAATCGTCGTGTTCTTTTCATGCTTGCTTGGTGTGATTGGATTATATCACTTGATTCACCTATGTGCTTCCGCGGTCCCCCAACACATCCCCACCCCCATTTCTATCAGTCCTTGACTCCTTTCCTGTATACCAAACTTTATATCCATCAATTTCTCTAATTTTGGCTCCTTCCCATTTGGTTTCCTAAACACAAGATATGCTAACTCTTCTTCATTTCATTGTATCTAGTAACCATATACTCGTCAATGTCTCTATATTCTGTGGCAAGCCGAATCCTATTCTCATGGAGTAGCTTCTTTACCTATGCGCATCCAAAATGGTACAGGAACCCTTGCCTACTTCCACATGATGGATGGATTGGATGTCATTAAAATGTCACAATGGGCTACACACGTCTATCTGCACATTCAGCTTAACATAGAAACATTTGTATTTGATCCAAATTCAAGTTAAAAATCATATCCTAGGACTAATGTTTGAAGTATTGGTGTCGCTACAAGTTTTGCTAGCCAGGGATGTAGAAACAATATCGATATTGCTGATAACAGGAAATGCGGGGAAACATGAGGAAAACAGTGGAATATTTCAACCAAACTTTGGAAGATGTTAAAATACACATATTTGCTTATTTAGGAAATAAAAAATTACAAAAAGAATGCATACATAATTATTTTCCATTTAATGGGTGCCTAAAAACATGTGTTGTTGTAAGAAATCAGTCTAACCATCCCATCCATCCCATCTATCCATCCAACCTTCCATCTAAACATCCATCGATATTTCAGACTATCGACAACATATGCGAAATCTTCGACAACTGAAAAGGAAACAAAAGATTGTTGTCTTGATATCGCTCATGTTGCGATAACGATAATATCGCGATATTATCTATATTATCGTTGACAAATTGAACACTACATTCAACCATGTGCCCATAATTTTTTTTTGAAATGGAAATCTTTTTAATAAACATATTTTTGGCGATATCGATACATTGGTGATATTATTGAAATATCGCTGATACACTAGCAAAACAAGCGACACCTGGAATTTACACAATCAAAAATAGTGGTGATACATTGGTGATATCAATACATTAGCAATACAAGCGACACCTAGAAATTTACATGGTAAAAAATATTGGCGATAAGCTTTCAAAAAAAAATATTGGTGATACATTAGCGATATCGATACATTGGCGATACTTAGCGATACATCACCGATACTTGGAATTTCTAATACTACCTGTGTTATCGGTATTGCTGAGCTAGAGATATGGATAATATCGGGGATACATTGAACAATGGCTGGGACCAACATGAAAATGGCATGAAAAAAAGGGTGTCTGGCTCTTACAAGTAACTAAGTGAATTCAAATTGAAGAGAGAACTTGGAATTTCACCGGTTAAATTGTTGAAGCTCAAATCCCTGAAAATGTAAAACAAAGAAATAATTTAACAACAGAAAAAACAAAATACAAACTGACGAATGTGATAGCACTGGAAGCTAGTGGCTGACCACCAACTAGGTATATTAATGGACCAAGATAGCTCGTTGAGGGTTTTTCGGTCCAACTGGACTCGGGTCTCATTTTTAGGCCAATGGACCGGGCTTGGGCCTATTTTCAGGACCAAAGAATAAACGGATTGGGCCTGCTCTCATAGTATACAGCTCTTTCTGTTCCGGCTCAGCCTCAGTCCATACCCAGGCCTGTTGATGGCTTTCATGGGTGGACCTGAGCTAATCACTGAGCAAATATAGGAGATTGTGATGTGAACAACTTACAGGTGCTGTAATGATTGATACTCTCCAATGTCAGATGGAATTGTGCCTGAAATCCTATTATTTCTCAAGATTCTGCACAAAAACACAGAATTCAATTGTATTAGAACAACAACAACAACAAGAACAACAGCAAACAGCAGAAACAAAAACAAATATAGATTGGTACCATGATCACTTACAAGTTAGTTAAGTTCTTCATGTTCTTAATAAATGCCAACGATGAGTTCCCGTTCATTATGTCGCTAATTCGCCTGTATGATTATCAGATGGTCAATTAAACAACGACAATAAAAGAAAAAAGTAGTTAAATTGGAAATGACTAAGCAATGCGAACACTCACAGATCGGTTAGGAATATTAAATTAGAAAAACTCGATGGTATCGGACCTTGAAACCCATTCCCTTGAAACCTCCTACATTAGCAGTCACAAGTTAAAATTTTCTAAAATGATCAAATGGGCCGGTTGCGGGCCTGATTTTTAGACCTGGTTATCTCATGGTTTGAAATATTAACTGATATTGAGTCGACTCTAGCTCGGTATCAATGAGAACAGAAGAACCACTGGGTGAGTCACACTCCAAAACCGGACCGAGGAAGAACGAGTCGGGGCCAGTTGTACCCATTTCAGTCTCTGGGTAAGTTGCACTCATGGCCGGTGGGGCCCGAGCCTGAATTTCAGGTCTGGTAAATAAAATGGGCGAGCCCAGACCCAGTCTAACAGCCTATCTATTATGACTCTTACTAGTAGAAAAAAGGGCCATGGCCAGGCCAAACTTTCAACACTGTAATAATGTTCAGGCCCAATATATAAGCGGTTTGACTGCAACCTTAAGACAGAGAATAGAAAAGATTGAATTGAGAGAGGAAAGAGCAAATCTCATTCTATTAGCTTACAGAACTCGAAGCTTAGTCCAACTCCCTATGAACTCAGGTATCAAGCCATCAAACTCATTATCAGAGGCCCACCTGAGATTACAACATGTTTTACAGTGTGAAAATTTCAAATTTAAGATAATTTCATTGCTTAGAAGCAACTCAAAAGTGAGAGAGAGAATTTAAGATAATTTCATTGCTTAGAAGCAAATCAAAAGTGGAAAGAGAGAGAGAGAGAGAGAGAGAGAGAGAGAGAGAGAGAGAGAGTTACAATGAGTTCAGGTTTACTAGGTTGGCAAATGTTGAAGGAATCAGACCGCTGACGCCGGCACTGTCAATGTAACTGTCCAAGTAAAAGAGCTCGTGAGTTTAACTGCAAGTTATTCTCATACATGATTGATGGTTGGAATTGATCAAGCCATGAGACAAAATATAACAGTTGGTGTGATGAGAGGCGTACAAAAGAGAGGCAATAACCCATAGCATACATTGGATCATTAGTGCATTGTGGACCTACCAGTACTGTAAGGTTGGAACATGATTGTGATCAGATGGTGGGGCCCACACATAGTAATCTAGTTTTTGTAGCCGATTTTTTTGCACGGTTCTTTTGCTACATTCCTAGTGAAATTAAGAACATTGCGGAATCAACTTTCAGTGGGCCTTAGTGTTTGATCACTTGGAAGATCATGATCTATTCCTTTTTGTTCATGATGCCCAGACACTAGATGAGGCATTGATGCAGTGATCAAATATAATGGTGGGCCATGGAAGTATCATGCCGTGAACTGGTTATGGGCCCATGCACAATAAAACAAAACAGCTTGCATGAATTCAATCGGTGAGCCGCCAACACAAAACAGCCACATTGACTTACAGAGTGAGATGCATCATAAAGATCAGATGATTACTACCCGGCACCTAGCAGCCCTGGTCTAAAAGATAGGCTAGGCCACTCATTAGGTGGGCCATGGTGTACTGAACAAGTAGACCACTAAAAAAACTTGCTTCAGCTGGCTGTAAACGTTTTACGAGGTGAGTGGAGCAACCTGATTTTTGGGCATGGTCATCTGCAGTGCATGGCTGACCTAATGGATGGCTTGGATGTATACTTGTATAGATGGGCTGGATCTGAAATATATGATTAATAATTTACAGTTGTTCTAGAGCTACCAAATTCCCCATCTCTGGTGGGAGTGGACCTTCAAAACTATTTGCGCCAAAGCCCCTGCAACAGAATTCAAATCAAAATATTTCAAGCAAAATGATAAATTTAATGTCCAATGACTAGATAAATGCCACGTAGACGCATGATGATTGGTCAAGTACCCACTTGCAAGGACACTTTGGGGATATCAGTAGGCCCCACGTGGATAGTCAGCTCTAGGCAGGTTCGGGTTGAGTCCATGTGATGCACCGGTTAAAGTCCAGCTGGATCAGATTGGGTCCAGTTAGTTTTAACAGTAGATTTACATATTTAATATTTGTTGAATATTCTAGCAAAATCATTGAAGTTTCCTAAGCCACACACATGTAGGAGAGCCCGTGTTATACTAGAACATGCATGCAATCTAATCGAATCCATTGGATGGCCTCAA
Source organism: Magnolia sinica (assembly GCF_029962835.1). Classification (NCBI taxonomy): domain Eukaryota; kingdom Viridiplantae; phylum Streptophyta; class Magnoliopsida; order Magnoliales; family Magnoliaceae; genus Magnolia; species Magnolia sinica. Next base: position 10,091,804 of record NC_080584.1, on the reverse strand, counting down.
CCATGTAAATGCTCTTATTTGTCCCAAACCCAACTTGAAACCTAAATCCAAAGATCTGGTGGATACCCAACGGATACCCAAATCCGATCGGATCCCGGTCTAGGTCCTCAAGAACTAGACCCTGACTAGAAAGGATACAGACTAGGCATGACTTGAACCAAGTTAGCCCGGGTACGGGCAGTGTTTTAAATATCAACGATATCAGCTGATATAAGTTACAGAAGATTGAGGAAAAAACAAAATTTCTCAATTTCTCACAAATCAATTGCAATATTTGTATCCAAACAAAAAAAAATTAAACATGTATGTAACCTAATCTTGTGATTCTTCTTTTGCTTTTGAATGTATTGCTTGTGTTTCCATACATATCTTTTTACGTTTATAAATTTTATGAATGGACTTTGAATATACTTGCATCAGTTCAGTTGGAAAGCACATATATTAGGAACTCATACAAAGGAAACCCCTATTATGTGTACCTTTTTTTTTGTAATGTTTTGATTTCTAAGTGTGTATCGATGTCTTTTTCAACAATCCCTAAATTTTTATTGAAATTTTTGACCAATTTTTCAATATTCCCATGTTTCTCAACAACAACGATACATTATGCGATACAACCGATATATCCCATGCAATAACCGATATTTATCCGTATCTCAAGGGTGTGATACATTACGCGATAACAATATTTAAAACATTGGGCACCGGTACTATAGAACCCAACCCCTTGATAGCCTATCGGGACTAATGAAAAGTTGGTAGGGGCCATAGTGTTGGGTCCAAAGTGGTGGAGTGGTCCATGTGTGACACCCCATCCGATCAAGGATCAGATCTAACAATCACTTGCACCAAAAAATGGTGTCAGTGATTACAGTAGATCGATCATTGAACAAGTCCTTACCATAATTAAAGCCAAAAATCATCTTAAATTAATTGAAATATTAAGGAATTAAGGATATCTTACAATGATATAAGATTTCGTAGGTTTCCGAGTTCCTTTGGGATGCTTCCGGACAGCGCGTTGATACCAAAGGACCTAAACACACACACAAGGTCAATGTAAATGTTAACAGCGTAGATCTTGAAAATGAATGAATTAGAAATGAGTTTGCTTTGCTAAGTATTGATTTGGGCTCAAGCATATTGTGTCAATCAATGGGTCCCACATGTTAAGATGGTTGGATTTTTAGGCCCCTTTTCTTGATGGGGCATGACCCGATAATTGCACTGAAAGGATGATCCTGACCATTTTGAAGAGAAGAACAATGGAAATTGAAACTACCCTATCAATGGTCCATATCCATTCGTCAATATTGATGGGCCAGAGTTATCAGCTCAGTGTCAGTTGCAGATTTTGGCCCATCCATAGCAGTGTGAAACATGGGAACCGTTCTGATTATCCATCCACCTTATGGACTGCACTGTGGATGGTTCATCGTCTGCATTGCTGGCCTTCAAATGGAGGTTTAAAATAAAAATATATGATCTAGTGGGCTCAGTGCAATGGTAACCAATCTGAACCATCCATTTGGTTCAATCCACACTTTGAAAATCCACTCTGAAAATCCACATCAATCCAACGCTCCTAGGCATCCTTGACTGGACATGTCCACTGAGAACAATATTGACCATCCATTTTGCATGCCACTGACTTTACAGTTTGGATAATGCAATCAGTATGATTTTTTCAAGGAAGCTTATGAAGAGGGGACTGAATCTAATGATGGACAGTCTAGATAGGTGATGTGGATGACAGCATGTCGAAATGCAACCAGATGCATGTAAAGGTTTCCATACAGTTAGTTCACTAGATCATTTCTCTAAAATAAAAAAGATCATCCAACAACATGCAATGATTAAATGCCCATTGATCAGATGGCTAGCATTGTTCAATCAGTGCAATTATGATTAAAGACCAAATGCAGAGTGGTTTTGAGCATCATCCCCAACAACACATTATCATGAGTATCATTGCCAACAAATACATCATGACCATGATCATCAATATCATGAACATCGTCTACATCATGATAATAGCCAAACTAATTTTAATTATTACATGCTAGATGCTGTTATGTAACTTACAGGTATTGCATGGATGTTAAATTGCTGATAACTGAAGGCACAGAACCAGTTAAGTAATTTTGACCCAAATTCCTGAAAATGTAGACCAAACATTGTACTTAGTGGTAGTAAATTAGAAGTATTGAAGCAGCAAGTATGGGCCACACATATCAAATGGTCCCAATTTCCCATCAGGAGGGGCCCCACAGATGGGGTATCTTCCCGAATCACATTGATCAAATCATCCGGACCATTCAAAATAAAGGACTCCAATGTGGTTGTTAACATATTTTTCTTTCAACTACCCCTTTAGTGGCCTCTGATTGAATGGCCATGATCATAAGATTGGCGCACTTTCTGACAGCAGCCTACCTGATGGATGTTTCAGATTTTGCGCCTTCCGTTCCATTGCTTCTCCAAAACAATGGGCCATAATGGGCCTAAGCCCATGAGCCCAAGCCCATATCAGTTATTTTATGGGCCCTGACCTGTAGGTCTGACAGCTATGCCAAGGTCTGATAAGTTTGCAGTAAAGATAGAGCTGCATGCTGTCTGCATTATGAAATCCACTCCGTGTAGAGTTCGTTTATTTGTTGGGCCTGAAGTAGACCCAATTTGCAGGCCCAAAGTTAAAACCAAGCCCAGGCCACAATAGGATGGGTCAGCTCAAATTGAAACTCTCATATGCCCAAAATACCCTTATGAGGAAAGGGATTTTTTTGTCATGAACTGGTTATTCTAAGGAGGAGAAATGCATACAGATTGGTGAGATGCGTCAGGTACCCAAGCGCATCTGGGATTGAGCCTCTTGCATCCAAAGCATAAACTCTTCTGAAGGGGAAAAAAGAAAAAGGAATTTATCAGTCTTCTAAAACTAGGAACCTAGACTCAACTCAGTCAACGAATGAGTCAAGACTCAGACGAGTTGACCTGATGGCTTGGCCAAGTCAGTGTGTGTGTGTGTGTAATGACAACAGGGTGTTCCCGCCCCTTTTCAGGGCAAGACTAATCCTTGGGAATTCACGCAATCACCGGCAAACCATGTGCATTAGGTAATCCTAGAGAGGGGAATCGAGCAAAACCACGGCGCTAGCCATTCACCCAACCCCGTGTAAGTCCAAGTCTAGTAAATTTTGACATGGTCTAATTTCTCTTTTAAAAAAATTTAAAATGCATGTCTTTTAATTGTATAGGAGTCTAAGGCTCTTAAGATGAATCAACACATTGCCAAGCACAAGGCTTCTTAGGAATGTCAACGTGTGAGCTTGGGGTTGGCTTCGGCCCAGATAATGAACTGTTTGGACCACCTATTCAAAATTTCATTTTGCCCAGACTGAGCCAGACCCATTGACATCCCCAAGGCTTCTACTGATAAGAAATATTTGACCCAATAAACATATTGTGCACTGTATCCAATGTAAAACTCATAATTTATAGTGAAACAAAACAACGGTGAACTTATACACAGAAACAATATTTGATAAAGCAATATACATGTTTCTAGAATCTCAAACGTTTCATAGGTTGCAAATGAATTAGTCTATTATAAAGCATCAGTGAAACTAGGAGATGATACCATAGATGATGAAGATTAAAACTTAGTATGAAACAAAGGTGCATTATTCAAAACATGTATCGGCACCATAACAAACCATTACAGGGCCCCTTTATCCATAACACATACCTGATTTTTTATACCTTCAAAATAAAATCCCACAAGATGATATACACTATGATATAGATACCAGGTTAATTTCTAGTTCAAAAAGATACGCAAAATCTTCCTCATGTAAGTCGAATTGGCGAGCAAAAAGATTGGGATAGTATTGCTCAACCCCTACCTTAGCATTGACACCAGTTTCCACGGTGCCACCATAGGGGAGATCTCTGTAAATGAGGTAACTCTCCCAAGCCTTGTCTTTATGCATGATTGGATCAACCAGTTCAGAGTTTTCGGTGAACCAGGTTGGGCCGAGCTCTTTATTTTGAAATGGATAGAAAGAACGGTTGGGCATATCAGAGCGAAGGAAAAAAAAAAAAAAAAAAAGTAGTCTGACTTGAGACACTTAATTTGTCTCCTGATTTGCTTCTCTACTTTTGCATGTCATTCCTTAAACTTGTCGAACACCTCAAAATTGTGCTTTTAGAAGTAGACCCAAACTTTCCTCGAATAATCGTCCATGAAGCACACGAAGTATCGTGTACCTCCCTTAGACGGTACTGTCATTGGCCCATAGGTGCAATACTCACAGAAATCCACCTTGCACGCCTTAACTCCCTCCAGCAGTTTCCATTTATGGAGTTCCATCATACCCATCTCGCTCATTTGCCCTAGCCGCATATGCCACAAATTAGTGTCATATGTACTAGATTTTGCATGTGAGGGGGTAGCGGCCTCACGTTTTACCATGCTTCTGACCAACTTGTATAGATTTCCTATTTTATGTCCATTCGTCAGCACCATTGCACCTCTGGTGACCTTGGTCATTCCCCTCGGTTCCATTGAATGTGCAACCGTTCGTATCTAAAACCCTCAAGAATATTAAGTTTTTCTTCAAATCTGGAACATGCCTCACATCACCTAGAGTCCATGTGACTCCATCGAATATTCTTACCTTGATAGCCCCTATTCTGATGGCCTTTCTTGCAACATTATTCTCCATCAGAACATTTCCATCATCATAGGACTTATAGGAATCAAACCAAGTCCTATCCGAGCACATGTGATACGAACATCTTGAATTTAGAATCCATGTGTCTAAAAGATGACTCGTACCTAAAGAAACCGAGAGGAGGTATTCTTCTGAGCTATCTTCCGCTACACTAGGCGATTCACCTATGTTTCATTTTCCCTTGCTTTCCAAGTCATCCTTCCGTTTCTGGCAATCTCTCTTGAAGTGCCCTTTATGCCGCAATAGAAGCAGTCGTCCTTTGCCTTCGATTTCGATCTAGACTTTTTCTTCCTGTCAGACCGAGATTGCTTCGCCGATCTCCCACGTCACTAACCTCCTTTCGTGGCTATCCCTTCCACCTAAGAGTCCTCATCGCTCGACTTCTTACTTATCTCACTAGAGACAAGAGCCGCAGTGATCTCTTCCAGCTTTACTGTATTCTTCTCATGCAACAGAGTAGTGACGAGATGGTCGTATGATGTGGGAAGTGAAGCTAGAAGTAGCACTGCTTCGTCTTCTTCCTCAATTGGCACTCCAAGCCTTTACAATTTGTTATACACCTTTGTAAATGTGTTCATGTGCTTTAGGAGATCCGATCCTTCCTTTATCTGCAGCCCGAAAAGTTGTTTCTTCACGAACAATTTATTTGCGAGGGACTTCTCCATGTATAGGTATTCTAGTTTCTTTCGCATCTCCCGGGGAGATTCCTCATCCAGAAGACACTGACGGATGATGCTCATAGCCTTTTCCCCGAGATCGCTCTAGTCATTATCCGACATCTTCTCCAATTTAGTCTCCAATACCCTTGTGATACTAGAATGTCCTTAACCTTCCATTGCCACAAATTGAAATTGTTCTTCTCATTGAATTTCTGTATATCAAATTTTGACCTTGACATATTCGTTGAATACCCAAACATCCTTAAACTTCTCTCTGATACCACTTTGTTGAGATTTAGACCCCTCAACAAACACATATCAACCCTAGGTATTAAAATTTCGGATCTAATACCACCGTCAATCTATACATTTTGTGGAAGCACGTACAACGAAGATAGAACAATCGGAAATATATATATATATATATATATATATATATATATATATATATATATATATATATATATATATATATATATATATAGAATAATTAAACAATAAAGCAAGCAACCATAGAACACAAGATATTTACGTGGAAAACCCTTGCAGGAAAAAACCATGGCACAAAGCAACAAAAATCCACTATAATCAAAACCTTAGAGTTTACACACTCACCTTCTTCAATTACAAATCACCCAATACTCTCCCCTTACGATGCCCAACCCTTGAGAAAATCCCTTTCCAAGTCCTTACAAGTGTTTAGAAACACTCTCACCTTGCAAACCTTTGCCCTTCGAGAGAAAACACTCAAACTACTAGCCATAATCCCAAATAGGACTTAAATACCATAATTTGCGCTAATATGCATAACATGTCCGGTCAAAACGGACCAAACCAATAGCACTTTTCGGTCGAACCGAAAGGTGCAAATCATCAAAACGTGCAACCTAAGAATCTACCAATTTTCGGTTGAATCGAAAATAGCTTCAGTTGAACAAAAAATGGATTCGGTCAAGCCAAACCAAGACATCACTGCACAACAGATTGGCAGAATCCAAGGCATCCTGCACAACCATTCACCACCTACATGATATTGTTTCGGCTGATACAACCATACTGTTCATGGACAATACTAATATCTATCAGGTGATACATATCTGCTTCGGAGGATACTTTAAACCTTACTCATGACAGCATTAAATGGACCTTGATTGTGAGAAAGTGGGTCCCCACACACATTAATTGATTTAGGCCTGGATTGGGCCCATTTATTTATTGGGCTTAAAATAGGCCCACAGGCTTCAGTTAACACCTGGGCCCAGACATGTGACCCAAGATGCCAATCAGAAAATCCCAGCTAATTAACAGGCTCAATCCAGATCATGGGATCAGATAAGAGGTGAGACCATGAAGCAAAATCATAGAATTGATGGGGTATGTTATGTCTATCAGGCTATCAATGCATGCATTAACATACATACAGTGCTGTTATGCGGCAGGTGGTCCCATTGTCAAATGTGCAGTTGCATTTGATTGCCGGGTTCATGTCCACATCGTCGATGGTCTTAGAATCATCGATGGCGACCCCACTGCATACTTCACCACTTATGTTCTACGTAGGCAATGCGGACAGGTCCCATCCTGAAAAGATGGAGTTTAGAGCGGCCGCTGCACCATCCAAAGGAAATACATGTGTTAAGAACCAACAGTACAGATCACATTGGCAGGCATGAATGGTCATAATTCAGCTATGTAATGATGATCTTGGCTGCCTGAAGTAGGAACACATTTGGGTGGTCCCCACATCTCCCTAACAGGCAATGGGCCAGGATATCATCAGTATTATGATGCATTGGATTATTTCCTCCCTTTCATAAAACCTCTCGCTATTTTTCCAGTTTTGAAAGCATGACTCTTTCCAATTGCTGGATCTGGCGTGGGGCACATGGTGGTGGGCCCCACCATAGATCGAACATAGAGCAAGAAGTCCATTGGTCTAATACTAAAAACCATTTGATAGGTGGCTTCCCAATGGATTGTTTGGAAAGATAACACATTCAAGTTCAATAGACAAAGCTCCCATGTTCAGATGGTTAACATCGTGGTGAACCGGTTGAAATATTCCAACCAAAGAGATTATGTTTATGCTGTACCCCATCTGCTGGACTACTCACAGATATGCCTCAAATCCACGAGGAAAATAAGAAACTAGGAATAATTCATTGATAGGAATAATTCATTGATAATAAAAAACATGATTATAACTTTTTAAATAATAATACTAAACCCTACGATAAGTTTCGGAATTAAACTACAACTAAAATTCCTAAAAATCATGACTTACTATAAATAGTAAACTTTGTATTTATAGACAGTCATGATGTTTACTAGAACTCATGGTTTTCAGCTAAAAATAGTAAGTGTGCTATTTGCCTCAACTAAGTTGTTCTCCTAAATTTTCTAAGCAATTTTCCTAATGCACACGACTTCTAAAACTCAACCCATCAAAAGTAGTTAGGATCAAACTAAAACTAACTATAAATAGTAATAACAAAATTAAAACGGATATTCAACCCTTGATATGATGGAATCTTGCAATTCGGCGTCGCCGGCGTAGTGGGTTGGGTGGCTAAAGTAACTCGTCCTCCCCCAAAATCATATATGGCAAGTCGGATAGCTCATTTCAGCGAGATACGCCCGTTTTAAGATCCTGATGATCGAAGAGGCCTTTTCTGGTCCATCTTGGCCATGAAATTGTCCGCGCGACCCGCTCTACACCACCATCCAAGGTGAGGCCCATCATATAAATGGCTTGGATCATTGAGAAATGACCCGAAACGAAAGGCTAAAGTCTCAATGCACCCAGCCAGTTGACGGCCCTGATTGATTCCACGATTTGCTATCAATGGCAAAACCCCACCATTCTGGATTTGAGCAAACACATATGCATTTGATCCAGCCGTTCATCTGGGTAGACCCACCAGACATCTGCCATCGTCCAAAATTCTCACCCACCCAACAATCCTAACCATCCAAATCACATTACTTGGGAGGATTGCAAATGAATGGTCAAAGGTAAAAGTTTCAAATGATCCCAAAAATCATCTGATCAGATAGATGGGATTGTGCAACGTGCTTGATTTTGTGAATATCAACGTGGCCCCATCAGATGAACAGTCTGGAGCTCGCGCATGACGCCCACGTGTGTGGCATCTGATTCCCTAGTACGGATTAACCAAAAAAAAAAAAAGTGCCAGAAAAATAATTTTATGGAAAACGAAAAATTACTGCGACAGTCATCATATTTTCGGAATATAAAATTACAATACTCTACCAATCCGGTGTACAGCGCATGCATACAACCGTTCGTGTATTTCCCGCCCATCTGATACACCGAATGCTTGGTGTATATCCATTCGCCTGGCAACTTCTGAATTCTGATTATGGTGAAGTCAAACAGTAACTATGTGTACACCCCCGAACACCAAGCATGTGGTGGACCCCACTCATCACCGCCCAACCATGATCACAAACTATAAAAAGCAGATACACTGAAAGTCCAGTATATATTCTTTGAACCAAATTCTCTTAAACAGGTGAAAGTGAATCACTCCCTTGCTTTAAAAAACCATTTCGTAGCTCCCAAATGATTTTCTTTCTTTCTTTGAGAACAAAAGGCCAAAAAATAGCTAGAAATCTCACATGGGTTTCACTTGTGTGGCAAGAAAATAAAAAAGACTCCAAAAAATGGTACTTCTATTGAATAAAGAAATTCTAATATCCCAGATATGAGAGTATTCGCAAGGGCATACATGCATGCATCACTACCCAACCATGACCAGAGGCGATACAAAAGTATATGCACCGAAAGTTCAGTATATACTCTTTGTACCCAATCTCTTTTGGTGGGTGCAGGTGACTCTCTCTCTCTCTCTCTCTCTCTCTCTCTCTCGGGGAACAAAAAACAAATAAAGAAGAAGAAGAAGCTTAGGGCCCGTTTGGCCAGTTGGATTGGAAGGGATCACATGGGTTTCTATTGTTTTGCAAGAAAAACTACCAAACCTTCAGTCACAAAGACCAATAAATAAAATGGTACTTTTTATCTGGAGAAATTCTCCATTGCTCCTAGTTGCATCGGTCCATATGGATAATTCGATTGATCAATCTGAACCGTCCATCAAGTCCAGAACACATTTCATGGACTACCATCCAAAAATCACATTGATCGAATGCTCTAATTCACCTTGATTTGGCCTTATTTTATATACCTTTCCTTTTTCCAAGCAATGGATGAGATGACTAGGATCCCCTAAAAGTAATGACTCTTCAAAATTATAAGCAATCCGTAACGTCCCCAAACAAATAGATAGATCAGATTATCGATTAGACCTATGTGAGTGTAAGAAATCTCGACCATCCAAATTAAAATCCGAAGATCAATGGTTAAAATTTGTTGGGTTGGTCTGTTGTTTTCATGGTAGTCCATAAAACATAGGTTGGACCTAATGGACAATCCAGATCAATAAATTGGACTGAATTGGATCGTCCAAGTGTTCTGATACAAGTAGTAGCACCATAACTAATAATGCTCTGAGAGCGCAAGAGCATTTCTCTTTGTATAAACGAAACTCTCAATTTCTCATACAAGGAAGCATTTGCAACTGCATATAGGAGGAAAAGACATAAATACACAGACAGGTGTCGTACATACCTTCCGATGGGTCTGTTGTAGCAGTAGCTGTAGTTTGAGCTGTGGACCTCTCTATCAAGCACAGGAGATGCATACACCCAAAGCAAAAGGCAAGTAGTATATAAGATGGAAATTTTCGTATCAAATTCATCTTTCTGTTTGGAACCCCCCCTATTTTTGTTTGTTTCGGTGTTTAGAGAGGGAGAGAGCCGAAAATGAAATGGACCCAAATGATTGTGGATCCCAATCTTCTGTTTGACGTGAACATGAGTTTTTTATTTGCTTGAATTTTCAATGTGTCACGTCATCATTGAATGGTGCATTAAAGGGCTTTTTTATTTTTAAGTTGAATTACATATGAAAAATGGGTCAAAAAACGATGTTTTTGCTGATTTAAACTTTTGGGCCCATACGTGACTTATCCACACCATCCAAACTTTTTAATGGAACAATTTCAGGATTAAGAAAATTAGGAAAATCCTAGGTTCAAGTCGGCCACACCTTAAAAAACAATGATCGTAAAGATGTCAACCGTTGAAAGCTATTTTCTCCCCAAGGCCAACGTTGATGTTTATTTGTCATCCAACGTGTTCATAAGGTCACATATTCATAGATAAAAGGCAAAATATACCTGTTTAACTCAAAACTTTTAGGGCCCTCAAAAATCTTTTAATGGTAGGAACTCTATTCCCATTATTTCTTATGGTGTGATACACTTGAGGGTTAGATCTGTCTCATTTTCCGGCTCACACCTTAAAATGAGCTGGAGAAAGTGATGAACGGTGTGTATAAGACACATATATTATAGTGGGCGCCACAAATATAATATTTTTTTTCTTCGCTGACGTGAGGGGCCATGAATGAAGGCGGTTGGCAACCTCACCTTGAAAATGCAAATGCAGCCGAAAATTCAACATCAGGATTTCGATGCTTGGCGACGATATGGATTCTCTGGAGAGGCTTGCCTTGCAAATGTAGTTTCACTTTCCCTCAGTCGCGACTTAGATTCTAGCGTATGTCAACACCCGGAAGTACCGTAGTGTTAAGATAGTACAGATGATCAGTACCTTCCATGTTGTGGAATCAATTCCATAAGCTGAAAGTACAATAATGCTGAATGGATTGTCTTGATCATCACCATCTGTAGATGAATCTAGAACGGTGAAAGTAAAATTTTCTACGGATCACACTCAACCTTAAAAATCAAAAGATACGATCACTAAAGGAGAGTAATTATGATAAAAATGTCCTATCTATGGGGGTAGCATGAAAACGGACGGTTTAAATCGTCGGACCATATCAGAACGTTGGCCTCAGTGGGTAGTGATTTAAACTAGACCCCGAGTCGCGACGGATGCAAAGCGAACTCACTGTGAATTATTCAAAAGGAAGCACTGCGTGGTTGGATCCTTACTCCTGCACCGGTGGTAGACTCTCTGGAGTTCCAACACCCGGTCACGGTTTCGAATATCCAATGTGGAGAAATTCCACTAGCGTGAGTGTGTAGGGGTGTGCGTGCGCCTCTAACAAAATAATGAAGCACCGGGTTGCTTGGGTAAAAGTATAAGAGTTTTCCCTTCATTGAAATACAAAAGTTTTAAACCAATCAAAGCTGATATTACTGTTTTCCCTTCATCCATGCCTTAATGACCTTATGAACAAAGCTGATATTACTGTTTTCCCTTCATCCATGCCTTAATGACCTTATGAACAAGTTGGATGATAAATAAACATCGGCCTTACATTTTAACAGTGGACGTCATTGTCCCACTCTTTCATGTGGTGTGGCCCACTTAAGTTTTGGTATGCTTCAATTTTAGACCCATGCCCTAAAATGAGCCAGTAAAATGGATTGACGGTCCGGATAAATTAACATGGATCAGGGCACTGAGTTACTACGTACGATCCGTGAAAACCGCAATATCACTCGACAGGACACGTGGAAGGACTATCTATCAATCGGGTCCACCTGTATACAATGGCTTGTGTTTTTAAAAATAAAATCCATCAAACAATCCTACCCATTAATTTTCTACAGTTTATTCCATTGAATATTTAACCGTTAAATTTTAATGGTCATAGATGAGATGATTGAAATCGTGAATTCGGTGTAGTTTATATCTTGTAAACCATGCATGCATGCGAAGGCCTAGCACATGTACGGATCCCATTTTTCACACCATCCTGCCACGTTTACTGTAGAGAGTTGGATCTAGGGTATTACAGTTCAATGGGGATAGTATATTATCTCCACTGAATATCTGAGTTGATTGATTTTTGTATATGTATTCCTGTGTAAAAAATAGGAAATAGGTGGCCCACCCTGATCATGATGTGGGGGGGGGGCTGTTAATTTCAACTCGACTCGTGGGTCCGGTCGAGTAAGGACTTTGTTGAAAAGTCGTGGGATTGGACGATCGTAGCCATTAAAACAATCATCTAGGTGGCCCATTTGACAACTTGCATGGACGGCCGTCTTCTTTTGTGCGAATTTTTCTCGAAGCCCAACACTTGACACCTGGCAAGTAAGTAATCCGGCCCTTCCAACTAATGGGCCCAATTGTAATTAAAAGCAAAGTAGAACTTTTAAAAAGGATTACGAAACAATCAGATCTATCGGGTTCAAGACTCGGCTTGAAAAGTCAATTTCTCAAGACTTATTGCCATTCTTCTATAGGTCCCATCAAGTGTAAATGAAGAAAATATGTAAATTGTCTTCAGGATACAATGAACTCTCAATCTGGATTTCAACACAAAAAACTGTACATTTAAGTGTTGAACGGATCTCTAATTTTGATAATGATATATCTTTAAAAAGTTCTAAATAAACGCAGCAAGAGATCATATTAGAGCGCACTTCACAATGAATGGTTTATCTGGAAAATGAAGAGAATATAATGATGTTTCTGAATTATAGTATCCATGATTCATAGCAATTGAATGATTATAGAGTTCTGTTTGAAGAAATACCAATTTGCAGCTTCAAGACCATTTGTCATATGGTAGTTATTTCTATATCCTTTTAGGCAAAAAAGCTATCCAACGGTTTAAAACTGCTCCTACATGAGCGACACGTGGCATAGGTGCTACATGTACAACCATGTCACATTTACTCTCAATCAATACAAACTTTGAACGATGTGTCAAAAAGACTATAGCTCTTTTTTCTCCATGCGAAGATCCACACGTGTGAAGTGCTAAATGTGCCTAATAAAGCGCTTAAGCAGTCCACGCCGCGCACGTGGGTGCGGACGGTGCAACCGTCCTTGAGGGGATTTGAACCCTGGTTGTAAGAGCAAAAATCTCTTCTTTTACTGACTGACTATACACACTTTTTTTGGAAAGTTTAATTAATTAATATATTTATTTACTTAGTAAAAATGACTACCATTGGGAGGGTACCAGATGTTCTATGTGGCCTCTGGTAGTTGTGGTTGGACTAAACTGGAGGTTGGAAGAAGTGAGAGAGCTAGCAATTATTATGGTTGTGCTGGTCTATCTTTAATACTGGCTGTTGGGACCAGTGTACTTTTATTTTACACAAGTTAAAGAAGCATTTCTTGCATGATCTTCATATTCCGAGCCAGCTCCTGGATGAAGGAGACTGCTAGATGTGTCTATGGGGAGAGGACTTCCTGCATTTCAAGACTAGGAAGGGGAGAGCTCCTTCTTCATGGTTGGTCATAACTATTTAGGATTGGGTATGAAGAGGTTTGATTGTATATGCGGGGGTTGAATGGGTGCAATGTTGTTGGATTTGGGGCTGCTTTGTAGCGTACTAGATTTTTGCACTTTTGGATTTTACAAATCATTTTTAAAAAATCACTACAATTAGCTTCTTTTGTCACTTACTGACTTTTAACACTCGATGTTAGCCTATACGTGTGTGTTACTAGTAAAGAACTGTATAAGTTCAATTAATTAACCATAGGAAGCTAACGAATTTGCCCGATCACTTAAACCTCTAGTGTAGGCTCGTGATTTATTCATCTATAATCCATATCTAGCCAACTTATCACTGACTAATAAAGACAGTCGTAACTAAATAAAGACCTACCTAAAACTAAGATAACTAGTGGTCGGATCTTGATGAATGAACTAAACTAACCTAGTTACTATTTTAAGCCCAAGAACCAACAATTTATGGTGATTAAGATCGAATCGTCATTTCTATTAATTGCGAATATCTCATACAATAAACTTCGCTAATCAAAACTCTAATCATCACGGACAAAAAATGTCCATACCCAATTCATTATATAAATGCCATGATTATCTAAATAAACTCTAAACTGCTAAACACGAAACTCTAGAAAGACGTACATCTTAGTATGCTTGACATCTATTGTGGGACATCGATCCGAGATCACAACTCTAATAGTTTAACTTAGACTCGCAAAGAGAGTGCATGAGATGTGCAAATACCATTAGGATTCGTTGGCAACTTAAGTTAATTATTTCCGTCCGATCTTTACCAAAGTTGTGGTTTTCAGATCGTTAGATTGCAACCAAATTTAGGATATTAACCTAAGTTAATATTTTACACATTGGTATAGCCGCGACCCTGATTGACGATCGATAACTTTCAAACTCACTTCTAATCATACTCGTCAATTGGCGCATCCAAATGGCAATCCGATCGTTCCCATGCATAGATCATCACTAGGGTCAACTATCCTACAACATATATTGACCCATTCACCCTCTATCGAACTCCGGTAATTGGAGACACCCTCCCATAGGGTCAATACACCAAAACCCTGGCCTTTGGGGCCAATTACACCACTTTTGGCACTATATAAACCCATATTTGGGGAGCTCCCTCTCCACATATGAATTTATCTTAGAAATTGGGGAAAAGAGATAAATAAAGAGAGAAAGGGAGAGAGAAAGAGAAAAAGATGAAAAGAGAAAGATAGGGTGGTCCTTGGTGTTTGCTTGCACTGGAATTCCTTCGATGAAACTTAAGCTATTACCGTTTTCCCCTATCAAATCCACCCCTACACGTGATCGGAGGTAAGAAATGCATTGTACCTCTCGGTTAAGCTGTCTCCTGTTAAATTCTATGAATCTTACCTAAGTTTCCTTTGATTTGATTAGAAATTGGTGTTTTTCCCTAAAAATCCTAACCTTAACCACAATTAGATCACATGAAACCCTTTCAAGGTGCGAACTATTCTTCTAGGTTTCTTTTTATCAACTATTGATAGTGTTAGATAATAATTTTAGATTATTGTTAGGATTTCATACGTTATATGTGTTTAAGTTGATTTATTATACCAACTGTAATGTCACTTATTATTAGTAGTCAACATGTTTGATGAAATGCTTGAATAAGATGAAATTATTACTGTTATAATTCTTGTATGTAAATTGACAAGTGATGTTGATATATGTTGATTGTATTGATATATATTGAATTATACTGATTTGTACACATGTTTGGTTGATGCACTATATTGTGGTATTAAGTTGTTTCGTGCTTATGTTTATATATTTGATAATCTAATTTGTATTCGTATGGATCGAGCCCTGCAAAATGTTAAATAGGTGGATGACCCACTTTGGGTTGGCTATCTCGGACTTATACGGTTGACCGATGTTGAACACAGATGACCGGCAGTAGTTTGGGCTACACGAGATGCTTCGCACTCAATGTCGGTTTTGTCCTGAGTCCCTCATTATTGATTGGATTTGTCTAATGCATGGCCCAATTATTCTTATGATTGGTGGTTGTATAACATTTAAAAGAATATAGGATACTATTGTTACCATTGAATTAAGTCCATTCATAACCATTAACGTGTTACGATCCTATGTGTCACAATGAGTCACGTGATCCGATTAATTATTCATAATATAATGGCGATTTCCTGGCTTTGCCAACCTGCTATATGAACTGGGGGATTAATAATCACTTGGCTACTCATGCATATCATAGGATATGTAGTTGTGAAAGGTGTTGGAGTCGCTTGTTGAGGGAGTGCTAGTATTATGTAAAATAGGCTGTAACATCCTGGATTTTCACTGGTTTGGATTTTCAAAAATCCTCAAAAAAATTTTAATGTAATTTACTTATATTATCACTTACTGACCATTAGCACTCAATGTTAGTTTATACATGGGTAATACTAGTGAAGAACCGCACAAGTCCGATTAATCAACCGCAGGAAGCCGATCACTTGAACATCAAGTTTAGCCCCATGATTTACTCACGTAGGGCCCAAATCCAACCGACCCATCGCTAACTAATCAAGACAATCATAACTAAATTAAAGATCTAATCGAAGCCGAGTAAGATAAAGCCC
Organism: Magnolia sinica; assembly: GCF_029962835.1. Taxonomy (NCBI): domain Eukaryota; kingdom Viridiplantae; phylum Streptophyta; class Magnoliopsida; order Magnoliales; family Magnoliaceae; genus Magnolia; species Magnolia sinica. The sequence continues at coordinate 10,075,471 of NC_080584.1, read as the reverse complement.
GGATCTAAACTAATAGACCAAATCAACACCATTACTCTTTTAGCCTAAAACCGACGGTTTAGAGTAAACATGACCAAATCTCCACTTTCACTACTTATAAATAGGCCACACTGTGAACATAATTAATCTAAATCCTAATCATTGCCCACAAGAAATCTCAAGACCTAATTCATTCTAGAAATACCCCGATTTTTCGAACAAGCTCTACACCGTTCATTATTGGGCCGCTAGTTCTAAAACTATAGAATAATGTCCTTCTTACTGGGCTTGATGTCCATCGCGGGAGTCGGACCTGGGTACTATTCAGTACCGCTCAACTTGAGACAAAGGACGAGTGCATGAAAAGTGCAAGTACCATAAAGGAATGAGTTGAAACTTAAGTGAATTGGGTCATCCACTCTTATGCAAAGTTGAGGATCTCGGACCATCGGTTTATGACCAAACTTCACCTGTGGAGTAAGGATATTTTCCTGCTCATATCTGTATAGACACGGCCCCGATCAACTATTGGTGACCATTGAACAAACTTCTAATTATATCTGGCGATCGGCGCATCCAAATGGCGGGCCGATCATATACATATGTAGATTATCATTAGGGCTAACTATCCTACAGTGTACATCAATATGTACACCCCATAGTGGGCCCTAAAGCTTAGAAAGACCCTCACATAGGTATAGAATAGGAAAAACCTAGCACTTGGGGCCATTTACACCAAATCTGACATTATAAAAGGGCTTCATTTGGGCACCCCCTCTCCCCATACGATTTTGCCCTAGAGAAAAGGAGAGAAAGAGGAAAAGAGAGAGGAAGAGAAGAAGAGAGAGTAGGGTGGGGAAGGCTTTAATGCTTCCCTTCATCGGTCTCCTCTAATCAAGCCCTAGCGTCGATCATTTCCCTCTGCCAAATCCGCCTCATTCGCGATTGGAAGGTAAGAAACAAAACCTACTCCCCAACCTAGGTTTTTTCTAAAATAAATTGTATAAATCTTACCTAATTGCTTCTAAATTGATATAGGAATGATTTTTTTCAATTTTCTAACCCAAGGAGCGCCATGAGTTGGGCGAAACGTCACAAGGTGCGGACTATTGTTCTTAGGTGGCCTAGCATCAATTTTAATATGAATCTAATAATTTTGTTTATTGGATGATGTATTTGGGTAATCTAGAAAAATCTAAATAAGACCTTACACTTTAGGTCCTTCCCAAATCCACATGAAATGGTGATAGACTGTTTGATGCTCCTCAACATGATTGGGTATAAAATTGATGATTGTTGTATAATCTTTGCTCATTTTTTTTTTGTTTGATGTTTCCCCATAACATGTTTGATGCATTAACTCTTGTGTATATTTTGCAATTAGGAGATATATGAAATGCTTGCTTTCCTCACTAACCCACATAATACATGCACCTTTATTTCATAATATTGTTAGTATTTGTTTGTAGGAAATCTGGAATTTGGTTTGGGAAATATGAATGCATGATACTGATTATGTTAGTCGATAACCCTGATTGTTGAAATGCTATGAAATACTATCAAACCCTTGGGTTGGTCAGGAATCCGAGGAGAGAAACGGTGGTCCCGTTGGTAGGACTATCTTGAGGTTAAACCCGTGGATTTGGGGCAAGTGCGTACGGGCTACAGTAGTTAGATTGCATGGGTCGCTGGTACCCGATGTTATCTGTCACGTACTCGCCTGACCCGTGCGGTTTAGTCCACTTACTGGCCAACCTTGTTTTGTTAACCCTGTCTGCTCACATATGTATAGAACCTGGAATACCCTTCAACCGTTGTAACCCATTGATAACCCAATTAAAACCGATCCACCGACTCGTGAGTTGGGCATGGTGGAATAGGACACTGTGTCCGAGCTGTCGGCCTACGTTGGGGTGACGAGTCTCCCCGTAGTGACCGTGAGCGATCCCTTTTCTCAGCACTTTCCATGTGCTTGAAGTTGGGGATGGGGAACCCAACGAGATCAAGGATCGCAGGGTCCTGGCCTTGCACATTGAGGGGTCTTTGTCTCGTAACTAGTTGAGGGTATTGATATGTAGGGTGTACCAGTTTCCCCAAATCTGCTGAATGAACGGAACTAACTTAATACCTGGTTGACATTGTTCATGTATTGCATTAGCTAGGATTTGGCGACTCGGCAGTTGTGGTCTCAATAAGGGAGTGCTGGTCATGCGCAATCGTTAGATGGAGTCACTCAAGGGAGTGTTGTTGCGAGGGTATGCATCATATCATAATACCTGTACATACATTAACAAGATCAGTTAAGATTTTATGAATGTATTGCCTTTCATTAAATTTATAATATAATTGATGTTTGTTACAACTTAAGACTAATATCACCCACTGAGTTGATCACCCACTCCCACTATCGGACGGTGTTTTAAAACACCAACCAGACTCTCTCATAGACCCAGGTGGTGCAAAGTATGAGGAGTCTTTCAGCGCGAGCCTGGATGAGGAGGACGAGTTGTCTTATTTCCAGTTGATGGGCGGTTCATTGTAGATTTCGCAGGCCGACTGGAGTAGCTGAGTAGTAGACTCAGCACACTATTCTTTTGAACGTATTATTCCTTTGTATTTTTGCTAGGTGACTCCTTGTGCGTCCCATCGATATTTTTAGACGTTGTATATATTTAGTTATTTCCCTTCCAGTAGACTAGTCGTGAATTGTGATTCATGTATCCAGCAATTTCATGCTGCTCAGTGAACCAAATTAAATGCAAAATAGTAAAAATTGGTTTTAAGTGATACCTGAGAACTTGGGAGTCGAGTGTATACACGACCTCTAATTTTTAGGGCGTTACATAGGCGTTGAAGTCGCTTGTTGGAGTGTTAAATTATGAGGATCATGCATCATCTCATCATAACATTAATGCACTTAATAACTAAATTAGAAAACTATTTGATTTGTTATGCCATCATTACCTACACTTGATTATTTTGATAATATGTATAACTTAAGAAAATAAAACCACTGAATTAGCTATTCACTCCTACCTGGGACGGTGTTTTAAAACACCAAGCAGGAGATATTATGGGTGTAGGTACCACCTTTGACTCGGGATGGATAAATCCACCCTGACTTCTCCACCTGCTGAAGAGATAAACCGATCAACCTAAATTTCTAATGGGCATAATCCGACTATGTTAGCAAGCCACAAAGCATATATTTGTATTAATTGAGTGTTGAGTGTCATGTATGTTATGCAATGAATATGATGCTAGGTATGTAATGATGTGTGTGCGATGCAATGTCGAATACAATGCGATAACATAAGCAGAGGGGTTGAGAAGGGATAGGTGTTGCATAATGTTAATGCGGGAGTAGATGAAGCTGATTGAAATTGGACGGTTCCATGGATCGTAGTGTCACAAGGATTAGACTGAGTAGGTGAGGATTAGGGTCTTGATGGCTCAAGAGGCTAAAGATTTGGCTTGGCTATGCTAACCTGGGCTAGACTCTTTCCTGCAACCCTCCTTTCTCATTGGTGAAGGGATTGAGGTGACTAAGGGGAGAGGCTTAAGGAGGTTGGGGGGTTTTAGTATGTGGTGGATGATTGGAAATGAGAATGAATGGGGTATTTATAGGGTATAAGGCTAATTTGTAATAGTTGAGAAGTCTAGGAGTGAACAAGGGTAAATGGCTGAGATTTGAGATTGCCACATGACAAGATCTCAATGGTTGGATTAGGTGAAAAAAATGATAATTTTGGGCCAAGGGGAGGGGTACAAAGGCCTTTCAAAGTCTCCACACACTTATCCGTTGAAAGGGATGTCTTGCATGTTTTGAAGGCCTCCTTCCAAGGCAGGAGGTGTGCCACGTGGCGGGCGGCCACTTCTTCCCTCCTGCTTTGGTAGGTGGCCTCCCATAAACGTGTAGGAGCTCCAATTGCTTTGTAGTTCATTTGCTAGAGTTGCTTCGGACTTCTAATGAGCCCATGGGTTTGGGCTTAGACTTAGTTTTGAATTGGCTTAGAGTTGGTTTTGACTAGGTGGGTTGAGCGGGTTTGACCCAGCAAGTTGACTCAGTATGACTTAGTGAGTTGACTCAATATGACCTAGTGAGTTGACTCGATGGGTCGACTCAAGTTCAGGGGCTCCCGGGTTTAGGCTTCTAGGGTTTTTGGGTTGTGGATTAAAGCTTTGAGAAGGGTTTGGAATAGGTTTTAGCCACTGAATTGGGTTGAGACGGTTCAATCCAATCAGCTTGTTGGTCCAAGTGGGGTGTCTACACGGCTACACCATCATATGGGCCCCACTTTAGATGTGGTCCGTTCATAATGCCAGACATCAGATATGAACTGTCCATCATGCAGGCCTATTGATAATGTGGATTGTCCATCATGGAAAGCCTAGCTTCAAAGTGGGTCGTCCATCATATGGGACCCATTTTGGAGACCTTTGATGTGGATTGTCCTCATTTCGGGCTCACCTTGATATGGATCATTCATCTTGTGGTGCCCATCATAAATGTTATTGTACATCATGTGGAGCCCACCTTTGATGTGGATTGTCCATCGTGTGGGCCCCACCTTTGATGTGGGTCGCAAGGCCCCACCTACCTTAGACGTGGGCCATTCATCATTAGGGGCTAACCTTTGATGTGGATCGTCCATTATGTGGGACCCAACTTCAATGTGCATTGCCCATTTTGTGGCGCCCACCTTTGATGTGGACCGTCCATCGTGTGGGCCCCACCTTTAATGTAGGTCATCCATCATGCAAGGCTTGCTGTGGGCCATTCATCATTATGGACCAACCTTTGGTGTGGGCTGCCCATTATGTGGGGCCCACCTTGATGTGGGTCATCCATCATGAAGGCAAACCATCAATATAAATTGCCCATCATGTGTGGCCCACCTTCAATATCCATTGCCCATCACGTAAAACCCACCTTTGATGTCAATTGTCCATCGTGTGAGCCCCTTCTCTATCTTTGATATGAGCACTCCATCATTTGAGAGGTCGTCCCCTTTGATTGCATTGTCACTGATATGCCGAGAGATGAGAACCAGAGACAGAGAGAGAACAAAGTGAAAAAGTATACAGTTTAATAACAAGCATAAGCAACCTTGCGTTGTTAAATTGTTTTTGAAAAGGTGCTTGTATAAGAAGTTACTTGGTATCCAAACAACCCCAAAAGTTTCTGTATTTAAAAGACAAGGAAGTTCAGATACATGTCCATGTACCACAGGGTTGATGTCCATCTAAGAGCATAAATCTATACGTGTCCCAAGTTGACACATGTGGCCAACTTCTTGTTGGTCAATTTTTGCATGCTTGACAAACCGATCGATTTGGTCAATTTTATATTTTTCACGTTAACGAAGACTCCCAATAGTCCAGCACGTGAGCCAGACTCGCCTGACTTTTTAGGCCATGTTCATGGTAGGTGCCGCTTGACAAATGGCACAGATTTTGTTAGCACATACAGGGTTGGCACGCATGTCTTGTAGAAATTGCTTTAAGTTTCTCATTTTTCTTTTCTTGGCACAACCTCTCATCACATCGCATCCCTTGATTCATCAAAAGGAAATCAATCATCAATTCATTCCTCAATAAATTTTCTAACAACGCATGTTCAAAATCACTTAAAATTACCGTAAGGGCATGTATAGTTGTCCACAAACTAAGAACAAGCTAAATAAATGAAAATAATGACTCAAATACCAATTACCAAACTGCTCGATGTCTAAATAGGTGTACACCTATCCATCTGGATTTATGTATCCAAGTATATGTAAACATCGTAGCTATGTTGGTCGCTCAGTTTGTTTTCTATTGTATGGGCGTATTAGAATCAATACAATAGCTTGATCCAAACCAATAAACTTTGACCCCAAATGCCAAAATAAATAGATGTTTAATATGAACGTATATTATCAGTTTATGAGAAGATTGGTTGCTTATTCAATTACTTGCAGAAGTTTATAACGATCAGGCAATAATCGAAGGGTGGTGGGGTTCTTCTTTTGAAGATGAGTTACTTTTTGCTTCGAAAAAAAACCGACTTTTAAAATACCAGTGCAAATCAAACAATATGACAACCTCACAAGCAGTCACTAGAGCAACTATAAGAATGAGTCTTTTGAAAGAACTGTTTGATATTGGATAAAGAACAAATCCAACATGTGAGTGTTGACTTAGATTACAACTAAAAATTATGGCTAAGAATTACCGCCACTGTTAAGATATGCTGAGAAAAAAGATAAATGGATAGATTTGATTGATTGTTGTTGGTTGATTATTTTTTGAGATGATTAAGATTGAGATGTCTTGCTCCATCACATTCCTCTGTTATTTATAGATTTTTGTTGTAACTTATTCTTTTAGATCCTTCTTTCATTACTACAACGATTACAGTAGTCGAAAATCATTTCTCTAGATCCATCTTTCTGTTACGTTTCTTCTTCATAACTGCTCCTCTTCTCTCGACCAAGCTCTACTTTAGTTGATAATCGTTCATCGACCACGTATCAGCCGCATTACTTTTTGTCGGTCGTCTGATGACGTGTAATATTAATTTTCTAGATGTTTCTTTCTTAAATATGGCAGCTAAACCATTGCCAAGTAGTCTTCAAATCCTTCTATCTTTCTTCATATGTTTCCATATGTCTGTTCCGCTTTTGAACACCTCTCGACCATTCATTTCACTTCTAGACGCCTCTCAACCACTCGTTCTGCTCCTGAACACCTCTCGGCAGCTCGATCTACTTTTGGACACCTCTTGGCCAGGCCTCTTGGGTGCCTCTTAGCCACCTAGTTTGCTTTTAGATACCTTTCAGCTGCTCCCTGTCTTTTCATCCTGCCAGTTGTGATTTTGTAAAAAGCATTCCAAGTGTCCTTAAAGATCTTTAGCATGCTATATTTTTTCATTGCTATAATACATGTTCTTTACAATTGAGTTTTCCAAGAACGGTTAAAAATAGAATACAAAAAGTTATATATACATACAAATAGAGTTGTGTATATATGAAAATTGAAAATGATCATCATCACCATCTATTAATCTCATGCAAAATTGCCGCACTGATAATGGTACTTAGGTTATTCGTTGTTGTGCTTCCATTTGACAATGAGAACGATTGGCTGTGAGCAATTAGGATGCCAATTGCGTAATACCCCTGTCCATCCCAAACTTAACAAGAGCAAGAGCTCTGAGTGGCCTCCATGATGTATTTTTTTCTTTTTTTCTCTCTCTTTTTTAAACTGGAAAATTTCATTTCATGTGTAAGTTGTAAAGAATTTGGACAATTCAGGCTTCCCCAGGCAACAAGATCTAGGGGGAGCCTATCATATTGCCTAACACAATCGACATCCTACTTATAACGCGAACCTTAGGAACCCTTTTCGGATTTCCTAATGGACCCCAGACCCACTTTGTCTAGTAAAATCAGACTCTGGATCTGAGGTGAGGGGTCTGAGGTGTGCCTGAAAAGAGAATTTATCTGACGCTCACTACTTAGACATGCCAACACTACAACAAATTAGACTTTTTGCAACGACTTTTTTAGTGACGAGTCTAACTTCAATGCAAAAAGTCAATTTTTTACAATGACATTTCAAGTCATTGCAAAAAATAGATTATTTATGATGGCAGTTTAAATCGTTGCTAATAGTTAACTTTTTTACGACGAACTTCAATTGTCATCGCAAAACTTGTCGCGAAAACTTGTCATATGAATTTTTCACAACGAGCTTAACCAGTTGTTGCTAATAGCCACTTTTTTGTGAAAAATTAGGTGTTGTAAAAAAAAAAAAATTTACGACGACACAAAAGTTATCGCAAATAGTAGCTTTTGCGATGACTGGTTAAGCTCGTTGCGAAAATATAACATTAGACTTTTTTCCACAGTTCTTTTTGCAACGACTAGTTAAACTCATTGCAAAAAATACTGAATTATACTTTTTACGATGAATTTAGTTTTATTGCAAAATGTTAAAGTATTTGCAATAACATTGTAAATCATCGCAAATAGTCGACGTTTTTGCAACAAATTATAATTATCGCCACTAAGACATTTCTTACCATTTTTTTTAGAAAAATTACATGGCGGGAAAGACGTTTCGCCACGCGTTTCAATCCTTATCGCTAATGTCCACTTTATGCAACGAATTAAGTGTCGTCACAAAACATTATTTTTTGCAACGACACAAAAGTCGCTACAAATAGTTTGTTTTACTGACGACAGGGTTAACTCATTGCGACAAATACCAACTGAAACTTTTTACGACGAATGTAATTTCATTGCGAAATGTTAGAGTATTTGCAACAACATTGTAAATCATCGCAAATAGTCGACATTTTTGCGACGGGCTATAATTATCGTCGCTAAAACGTTTCCCACCAATTTTTTCTGAAAAAATTACATGGCGGGAAAGACATTTCGCCACACGTTTCAATCGTCATCGCTAATGTCCACTTTATACCACGAATTGAGTGTCGTCGCAAAATATTATTTTTTGCAACGACACAAAAGTCGCTATAAATAGTTTGTTTTAGCGAGAACCAGGTTAACTTGTTGTGATAAATACCAACTTAAACTTTTTGCGACGAATGTAGTATTATTGTGAAATGGTAGAGTATTTGCAACAACATTGTAAAGTATCGCAAATAGTCGACGTTTTTGCGACGAGCTATAATTATCGTCGCTAAAACGTTTTCCACCAATTTTTTTTGAAAATATTACATGGCGGGAAAGATGTTTCGCCACGCGTTTCAATCGTCATCGCTAATGTCCATTTTAGACAACAAATTGAGTATCGTCGCAAAACATTATTTTTGGCAACGACACAAAAGTTACTGCAAATAGTTTGTTTTAGCGACGATCAGGTTAACTTGTTGCAATAAATACCAACTTAAACTTTTTATGACGAATGTAGCTTCGTTGCGAAATGGTAGAGTATTTGCAACAATATTGTAAATCATCGTAAATAGTCAACGTTTTTGCGACAAGCTATAATTATCGTATCTCAAACGTTTCCCACCAATTTTATTTTTTGCAACGATATAAAAGTCACTGCAAATAGTTTGTTTTAGCGACGACTAGTTTAACTCGTTGTGACAAATACCAACTAAAACTTTTTACGACGAATGTAGTTTCATTGCGAAATGGTAGAGTATTTGCAACAACATTGTAAAGCATCGCAAATAGTTGACGTTTTTGCGACGAGATATAATTATCGTCGTTAAAACGTTTCCCACTAAATTTTTTCAGAAAAATTACATGGCAGGAAAGACGTTTCGCTACATGTTTCAATCGTCATTGCTAATGCCCACTTTATACGACGAATTGAGTGTTGTCGCAAAACATTATTTTTTGCAACGACACAAAAGTCGCTGCAAATAGTTTGTTTTAGCGACGACCAGGTTAAGTCGTTGCGATAAATATTAACTGAAACTTTTTTCGACGAATGTAGTTTCATTGCGAAATGGTAGAGTATTTGCAACAATATTGTAAATCATCACAAATAGTTGACGTTTTTACGACGAGCTATAATTATTGTATTCAAACGTTTCCCACCAATTTTATTTTTTGCAACGACACAAAAATCACTGCAAATAGTTTGTTTTAGCGACGACTAGGTTAACTCGTTGCAACAAATACCAAGTAAAACTTTTTACGACAAATGTAGTTTCATTACGAAATGGTAGAGTATTTGCAACAACATTGTAAAGCATCGCAAATAGTTGACGTTTTTGCGACGAGCTATAATTATCATCGATAAAATATTTTCCACCAATTTTTTTTGAAAAAATTACATGGCGGGAAAGACGTTTAGCCATGCGTTTCAATTGTCATCGCTAATGTCCACTTTATGCGACGAATTGAGTGTTGTCACAAAACATCATTGTTTTTACAACGACACAAAAATCACTGCAAATAGTTTGTTTTAGCGACGACTAGGTTAACTCATTGCAACAAATTCCAACTGAAACTTTTTTTGCGACGAATGTAGTTTTATTGCGAAAGAGTAAAGTATTTGCAATAACATCATAAATTATCTGTATATTGTCTCATTAAGTTCCTGATCGACGATCGAACAGTGCACATTACTGATGATCGCTCGATTGATTTCTTAATCAACAATCGGATGACACAAAGTGATGTTGAACATCTGATGAACTTCCAATTAATGATTGAACAGTGCAAACCAACATAAATCTTGTTATCAATTCCCCAATTAACGATGGAATGGTGCACATTGACAATCGCTTGATCGACCTCCAATCAACAATCGAACGATAGAAAGTGTTGTTGACCATCCGATCAACCTCCAATCCTTTATCGGATAGTGGAAATCATCATGCATCACTTCACTCTAATCAACAATCGAATATTGTACATCACCGACAATCACAAGATCAACCTCCCAATCAATGATTGTACAACACAAAGTGCTTTCAACCAGTAAATCTACCTCCAATCATCAATTGAATAGTGGATGGATGGGATGGATGGATGGTTGGATGGATGGATGTTTGGACGGTTAGATGGATGGATAGATGGGATGGTTGGATGGTTGGTTGGATGGATGGTTGAATGGGATGGTTAGATGGATCAATATGTGAATAGATGGGATGGATGGACCGATGAATGAGATATTTCAGATGGATTAATGGGATGGATGGATGTTTGAATGGGATGGTTGGATGGTTAGATGAATGAATTTGATGATTGGATGGACGGATGGATAGATTGATCGATGAGATGGTTGGATGGTTAGATGGATGGATATTGATAGATTAATCGATGGGATGGATGGTTGGATGGAATGGATAGATGTTTGGATGGAATGGATAGATGATTGGATGTTTGGGATGGGAATGGATGGGTGGTTGTTTGGATGGATAGATGATATGGATGGATGGATGTTTGTAGTCTTCAATAAGTTATTAATGGTGAGCGTACGATCAACACTTTTTCATATGATGTGGTCCACTTGGTATTTAAATCTACTTTATTTTTATACTTATATCATAAAATGATTTGAAAAAAAATGGATAGATAGCTCGTATGAAACACATACATCATGTTGGAGTTCACAGAGCACTGATCACTTGCCATTGGCTATACAAGGTTACTAGCAAATCCACGCTCCAAACAACCCAAACCTAGAATTGGAACCCGCATCTTAAATGAAAACAACTGGATCAAACTGAAATTTGTATTTTCACTTAATCCAAGTCTGTGTGATCTTGTGAACAGCTTTGATGGGAGTTGGCCCTAAGAAGGTTTGAACGGTGGAAATCATTATCTTATTTGTTCTTGTGAAGTGGTCCAGTTGAGCTTTGGATATGTTTTAATTTTATGCTCGTGTACTACAATAAAATGTATGGACAGCATAGATAAAATAAATCACGGTAGCCCCACAGAATCCTGTAACCTGTAAATCCGCTGTGTTGGGGTTGCCTGTAAACTCAATTCGGCCCACCTTGAATGCATGTGGTCTTTCTACTCAGTCCATTCATTTTTCCATCTAATTTAAGAGGTTGACACCAAAATTAAAGCATATCCAAAGATCAAGTAGATCATACCACAGGAAACAGTGGCGATAATGATTTCCACCGTTGAAACCTTTATAGGCCCCAAAGTGATGTTTATTTATCATCCAACCTGTTCATAAGATCATACAGACATGTATGAAGGGAAAACACAAATATAAGCTTGATCCAAAACTTCTGTGGTTCCACACACATGATATCCACAAACCTAACCTCAAGTCATCCAAATCCAATGAAGTGGTAATGAAATCTAGGGTACACAAGAACCATACATACACAAGTATCTCTAAGCAATGATGGCCATTGTGTCTACTTCATTTTTTTCCCATTGAGAGTTCCACATGCAATTACTCGTGAAGAGCCAAAGAATATTTCATTCAACTAAATGATCACAAGTAAAACAATACATGAATGATTGACTTTTTGAGGTACACATCTAACACACGACCTAAAAATTGCACTTATTTGAGAGGTTTGGATTGTTCATGGTCCTATTTCGACAAACAAGTGTCCACAAATGAGAGGTTTCGATTGTTCATCAAATCTAATATTGGGATTTCGACTCAACACCGTAGACTTCCACAATCTAGTCAGTTTAATTTGACTTCATTTGCACCACTTATACAATTACTGAGCGCCTGTGTATCAAGTGTCACATACAGCAGGAGTTTCAAATAACTCTCCAATAACATCCCAAATACAAACGATCGAAACCTCTACATGACATCCATTTAGATGGTATACATACATGCATCCATCACAGTATGTATTTATCTACATATGTACCCATGTTCGTATGTATTTGTGCATTCATGGACAGCTTAGAAGTCGATCACAACTCTCCTTCTCCAATGATCTCTTGCAACATCAGCTGCGTGGGAAGAGGCGAGACTTCCACATGAATGGACGTGTTCGAATTCGATGATGTGCCACATTGACTGTTCATGGTTCTTCCAATGGACTCTCTTAACATATCATCAGTCCTAAAGCTGTTTAAGTCATTGAATTGCCACTCTGTTAAGTAGCCGGGCCGCGATATGACACTGCTTACTTCGATGTGGCCTGATAACATGGCTACCACATGGGACATGGATGGCCTTAGCATTGGTGATGTTTGAGTGCACATAAGAGCTACACCAATCATTCGTAGTCCTTCTCCTTCATCGAATTCGGGCAGTGTTGGATCGATCAATTCAAATGGACAGTTAGCTTCATGTAGATTCCAAGCCTGAGAAATTATAGAATTGTAACTTATTAGTAACACATTGATGAAAGTATAAACATATCGATTTAACATCCATAAATCCATATCGAAAGCTAGCCAGTGATCATTTAGTAGAACGAATTATCAACAAAATTCATTATTTTGTGATTGAAGGAATGCTACTTTGTCGATGTTCGTCTGCAAACATGAAATAGAAACATCCCAGATGTGCCAATGTGACGTGTGTGAGAGCTAGATGTTCATTAGCCAGGTCCTGCTTGACCCTAGCCCGAAAATTGGGGTGGTCCACCGATTAGGCAGGTCATTTGTACATTTGATTTAAACCATTGGCTCTCCCTTTCAAACCATTCATAAATTTTATAGAATATAGTTGACCTCAAGTGTGCCATCCTGATTTTTGGGGTAGGAAACATTTTCCATGGAACCCACTTGATCGATGACTCATATCTTGCATATGTGTCCCATGTTGGCACATGTAGGATGCTCATGTTTCGCAGATTGGTAAGTTGCCATTCCTTTTAAGGTTGCATTTGGATGCACAAGCAAATTGAATTGCAAACCTTCAATTTAACCAAGAGGACAAAATGACAGAAGTGAATGAGGTTTCCTAGCAGAGTCCACAGCCAGGAAATACTCAAATTGCAATTACAATTCTTAGTTGTCCAACTCAAAAGTAACACAACTGTAATTTGGCTCCCAGACTTCCAACAAAATGCTAAGGAAATACAATTTAGTTATTTCCGCTTTATTAGTCTCATAATTGCTATTTGAATTTATTCTTCGGAAAAAAAAAAAAAAAGCTATTCAAATCAGAAGTGCTTCCAAACGCACCCTCGATGATCATTAATTTGATTCATAAACAATGAAGCCTAATCACTGGAACATGGAAACTGCAAGCAAGATGAAGAATCTTGATAAACCACAAGTGCATGTTCGAATTATGTTCCCACAACACCTAAATCCTAATTGAAGAATTAAATTACCTTCCTATGGATTCTGATTAATATCAGGTAATTAAAATGTCATACCCATTCGAGGAGATATATCTTATCTTGATCGAAGCTTGTATCTGCATTGGGCCTTCCGCTAAGAATCTCAAGTGCGAGAACCCCAAATCCGAACACATCAGCCTTTTCTGTCAGATGCCCACGCATGGCATACTCTGGTGCAAGATACCCACTTCAAGAATTCAAGAAGCTCAAGGTTATTTCCATATAAAAACCTCATAGTTAGAAAATTAGGATGTGTTTGGATGCTCAATTGAATTAGATTGGAATAATTTGATCAGTAAGATGGTTTTTGAATGCATTAGTGAATTCAATTGTGCAAATTCAATTTAGTCAAGAGGAATGAAATGAACTAATGATGTTTGACAAGTATTCACAGTAAGGAGATTAAATTTTTTTTAATATGTGTTTGGACTAATAATAGCAATCAGGTTTGATAGTGAATCGAAACACACCCTGAAGTGCAAATGATCAAAGTGGGGCTCCCCCTACCCCATTCATAATGAGACACTAGCCCCTTAACCAGAACTACAATTGTTTCAGTTCTAACCATGGAATTGCGATTTGGTGTTTCGTCATCATATTGATTAAAATAGTCACCCCACTTCGATCATTTCTTAACAACTGATTCTCGCAATTTAGTCCAATTGAGCATCCAAATGGGCCCACAGGTGAATGTAAACAATAGATTTAATAAGCCTGTTGGGTGCATTGTGAATTGAATTGCAAACCTGTTTAATAAAGATGAATAATAGAAAGAAATAATGATTTTTCCTAGTACTCATAAGAAGGCTATCAACATTTTATTTTTCGACCTTTTTGGACCATAGTTCTAAAACTCAGTGACTCAGCTTTACTTGGCTGAGTCAACTTGACTCAACAAGATTTCAGCTGACTCACATGCAAAATCACTCATGAATATGAGTTGGTTCCGACTTGGCAAGACTCCTTGAGTCTGCTCCTCTACTCAATCAATTTGATGTGGCATGACTCAAACCAAGTCACAGGTGGCGAGTGTATTGTTTTCAATAAAGGGGAATGTGAGGAGATTCATGACTGAAAGGAAGTGAATTGAACCCATCCAACAATGCACAAGCGCTGTGTTGAGACTATTTTTCCCAGTTTTAGTTATATCTGCTATTACTCTGAATATCCCTTAAGCCATTTCTTAAATATCGAGTCAAGTCGAACAAAGACTCGGGCAATACTTTGAGTCAAACCAACCCAGTCGGATAACGAGTAGTGTATTTTTTGAGTTTTTGAACTATATTCTGGACTAATAATTGCAAGTTGATTGTGTAACCAAATTGCAAGTTGATTGTGTAACCAAATGCACCCTGAAGCGACAATGACCAAAGTGGGGTTGGACTCACTCCTTACAAAATGGGGTAATAGCCCTTGAAATGCATATAGTTGCAAATTGTTTTTAGTCCATAGTTTTAAAACTGTTGACTTGAATCGAAATGTAGCTGAGTAGACTCGACTGGACGAGACTTCCAGCCGACTCTCTAAGAATCAAACTTGCATCAGTGTGTTTAAACATGTTACACAAGCAACAAGCCTTTTTTGTGGGTAAATTTATATATATAATAAGTTCAAATCTTTGTTCACACCGCTTGTATCCTTCAATTATATATTATACCAATTGAGTCAATTTAAGAATCGTTTGAGTCTTTTGAATCAACCCGACCCAACCGGTAATAGTTGAATCGAGTTCTTGGGTTCTTGAACTATGGTTTGCTCATCACATTGATCAAAATGGCCACCCCACTTCGGTCATTTCTCATCAACTAGATTGTTGCATTTCAGTTTAATCAAACATCCAATCAACCCTCTAAGTAAGATAGGTGAACGAAGATGGTCAAGTGGCTCTTACATTGTCCCTGCGACCCGTGTGCTGATGTGAGTCTTATTATCATCGTATAGCTTTGCCAAACCAAAATCTGAAATCTTGGGGACAAGGTCAGAGTTAAGTAGAATATTACTGGCCTTGACATCTCTATGTACAATTCGGAGCCTCGATTCTTCGTGCAGATAAGCAAGACCTCTGGCCGTACCCAAGCATATCTCATAGCGGGTGGCCCAGGTTAGATTCAAGTTGCTCTCTCCTGCGAGGAAATGAAATTGCTAATGATCATGTCTGTGTGAGAACAATGTTGTTTATCAGGTGAGGCCCACCTTTCATATGCCATGGCCCAAATATCATGCTGGTATGATCATCATCAGGCAGATAACTAGTGCATGACAAATGTGGTTCTTAACTGTCAATTTATTTCATACAAGTGTGGAACACCTTATGAATGGATGGCCTAGATTTGGGCAATGGCCCATCCATGGTGAGACCCACCAAATAGATGGCCTGGATCTGTTACATACACGCCACATTGGCATGTGTGTGGTAGGATTCCACACCCTACTCTATGATAGGCCATTACAAGAATATGGTCCCATACCGAAGAGTGCCTGATCAAGGCTCTTGTTTTCAAGATACTCGTAAACCAGAAGCCGCTTATCTCCCTCGATGCAGCATCCATACAAACTCACGAGATTCCGGTGCTGTACTGCAGATATGGTAGCAATCTCTGTTATGAACTGATTCTTTCCTTGATGAGATGCTACCGAGAGTTGCTTCACGGCTATTACCTGTCCATCTGAGAGTGTTCCCTATAAAAATACAATGAATCAATATAAAATAAATGAATACTCACGTTACCTATGCATCTATATGCATGGATGGACGGATGATGTAGAACGGGTCATGAATGACTCAATAGAGTGCCAGGCTCGCATGAATTTGGGCTAGAAGAGCCCTGATTGGGTAAAAATGACCTAAATGCGAACTATAGCTTCTGACAGTCATATCTTTGTGACAAGTTATCGGATTTGCCCATATATATGCGTTGGAAAGCTATTGATGAGCCCTATGACATGGAAATTGATGGAGTATGTTGGCCTCAAGGATTTCTAAACAAATGACAGTTTTCTGAGTCAAAATTATGTTTAGTTCAAAACTTACTATTTTAAGTAAGTTCCTTTTTTCGCTTTTTGTAGGGTTTTAAGAGTCTGATTGAGGTCCAAAGTCTTTGCTTAATCACCTAAGGGTTGTTTATGAGTTTGGGTAGGATTATATGTCTTTACTGCTTTTTAGTAATTTTTACTATTTCAGAAAAGTTTCCTAGTTTGAGTTGTAGGAGTCTAGGGCTTCTTTTGCTTAAATAAGGCCATCAAGTATGTTAACGACAGCACTTTTCATTCAATAATGTCAATTTTATTTCTCATTTTAGAGATTCACTCTGCTTATAAAGTCATGGATTAGGAGAAAACAGTAATCTTCTTCCTTTATCCATGCATCCACTATCCCGGCTAATCTTTGTACGTTTCTAGGTGTGTCATATGCATGCATGCATTGTTGTCCATTATCAAATTATCAAGAGTGCATAATTACAGGCCCGTTTGGATGTCCCCACAAATTGGAATCTGTTTCCATTTTCTCAACCCAAACCAAGTGAGATAATAATATTCTAGAATTACAAACCCATTCTTTTCTCATTTGTGATTTGAGCCGAACCCGTTTTACTGACAAAAGTGGAAACTTCCGAACACATCCTTAGTTCTTAAATTTCCATTTCTTTTTTATTTCAGATCAAACACAAAAAGGTACCTTATAAACTGGCCCAAATCCTCCCTCTCCCAACTTATTTGCCGGACTGAAGTCCTCTGTTGCAGCCCTTAGTTCAGAATAACTGAAACTGTTTGCTTTGGCAGCCATGATTAGACACTCTGCAAATTCAAATACGAAGGAAGATTTGGATCATATTATCTACTTAATCAATGCATGCACAATCTCTATTTTTGAACATGGGCTTCACTAAAAACAAAATTGTATGGCTGTGTTTGCATGCACAACCAATTGAATTATGAGCATTCAGTTGAGTCCTGATGAAATAACCAGACCGTAACGACAATCAGTTGCTCTCCTTTCAAGTCCAACCTCAAAATTAATGTATTGCAATTTCAATAATATTCCATTAATATGAATATTTTATAAATTTTCCATTTCCAGTCCACTGAACTAATTATTGCAATATGATTCAATTGTGCGTCCAAGCACATCCTAAGGGTGTGTTTGGATGTACCCTAAATCACAATCACAATGGATATTTTGGCAAACTAGATGTTCATCAATTCCGTTGAGTGTTCGAGACAACATAGAAAATGGGAACTCCAGTATAGAGAGTAGCAATTGTCCACTTTTTCTGCCCCAAGTCAATATCTAGGATGTTTCAGGTCATGTTTGAAATGTGTTGCGGATATCGACCTGGGTGGAATGGAATCCTGCCCTCCTGGACATCTGAATATGGCCTAAGCAATTGACCACAAGAAGTTTTTTTGGAACAAAATTGTAATTTCTCCTGTTTGAGACGGAAGACTATATTCCGCCAATTGAGTTACAAGTGTCTGAGTTGGAGTTTCAATGCATATCGATTAGGTTGTGTTTGGATGCTCAGTTGAATTGAATCATAATAATCCATTTCAATAAAACAGAAAGTGACCAAGTATGGTTAGTCTCAAGATTGCAATTGTGACCATTTCAAGTTGGTATACATGGAATTGCAATTACGGCATCACCCCCAACTTTGGTCATTCCTCTGCAATGATTTGAATGAATTGCAATCCACTTCAGTTGAGCATCCAAATGCACCCTAATTTAGCAATATTGGCATTACCTACATCTTCATCAATACCCCTTCTCCTGCGTCTCCAGATAAAAACTGCGAAAATGGATATAAAGCTCAGAGCGCCAACACCAACTACAATCCCAATGATCAAACCAGTCTTGCTTTTCTTTCCCCATCCTGGCGGACTTCTAACAGTCGGTATGAAATCTAAATTAAAAAAGAAAAAAGAAAAAGGATATGGATATTCATCTGTTAGTATCAAACAGTTAGAAATTTGCAGAATTTAATTCTAATATTCAGTCCTGGATATATTACCTGGAGTGACACTGATGGCCGAAATGGATGGACCAAAAGTACCTTGATTAGGTATACAGCAAGTCCCTTTCCCGGCCCAAAAGAGATGGATTTCAAGGAAATGTTCGGTTACAATAGTCTGGAAAGTCCTCTGAACGGCTCTCCTAGAGACCCCACCTGCTGCTTTTTTTATATCAAAATCTTTCAATTGAAGATTTCCCTGAAGAAGCAATTAATTGAGTTTCAAAACTAGTGGAGACTATTCTTACACCAAATTCACAAACTATACTATCAGAAATGCATGTCCCACCCACATGATCAGAAATGAATGTCCCACCCAAAGATAAAGTACAGGTATTTTTTTTAGCATTTCAAGATTTGTGGGAACCAATTTCGAAGTTCAAGATGACCCTTATCATGACTGTCCTATCGATGTTCTATGGAACTGTCAGTTTCTTTAGACCACTTAACTATCCCAAGCCTAAATTTTAGTAAGATGTTTTATGGTGATATACTTAAATAGCATTTGGATGCACTATTATATGGAATTGGCAATTATTGGTCCAAGTAGAAAAACTAAGTTCTATTTATGATGGATTAGGCTCCAATTGCAAGTCCACTAGATTTAAGTTGGACTAAAAAGAGACCTGACTGCAATTTAAGGGCCACTCTCTTCATTACAGGAACTAGAAATCGTTATTGTTATTTTTTCATGCTTACTTGGCTAAACAAATCAATCACTTGTGATCATAGTTGATTTACAACTTATGATTTGAGCTGAACTTAAGCAGAATGATTTGAATCCCATCCCCAAGTTTAAATTTTAGTAAGATGTTTTATGGTGATAAACTTAAATAGCATTTGGATGCACTATTATATGGAATTGGCAATTATTAGTCTGAGTAGAAAAATGAAGTTCTATTTATGATGGATTAGGCTCCAAATTGCAAGTCCACTAGATTTAAGTTGGACTAAAAAGAGACCTGACTGCAATTTAAGGGCCACTCTCTTCATTACAGGAACTAGAAATCGTTATTGTTATTTTTTCATGCTTACTTGGCTAAACAAATCAATCACTTGTGATCATAGTTGATTTACAACTTATGATTTGAGCTGAACTTAAGCAGAATGATTTGAATCCCATCTTGAATCTCTTTTATCTAGATGAATCCTACAATTCTATGATTTGAATCCTATGATTTAGATTCAAATCCGGATTTATAATTGTTCTCTTTTGTTTTAAGGTTTACTTCGATTTGGCATCAAAATATTAATAAGTTCAACCCGCACTAACCATACTCGGCCAGTGCGGAACGATCGACGCTCATCTCCAAGCTAGTGCAAGTTCATGTCATGTGGTGACTAAGGTCAACACAAGACCATCATTGGCACAATCTGCGCTAATGATCTGGCCAGTGCAGGTTCATGGTTCTTACTCCCAGTTCACTATCCAAGGACAATGCAAAGTGTCATTAGGCAGTCTTCGCAAAGATAAAGCTCACTCTCCGCTCACCTCCTTGTGCTGACACTCGGGACAAGGTGAGAACAAGAGTCCAACAACTCATCCCTTTGAAATGTGGCTTTGAACTAGCCAATGGATCCCTAGCAATGGCTCTGCAGCAACTATCTGAGTACTAGCAGACTGGCTCCACGCTGACTGTCTAAGAGACCTAAGTAGTGGTCCAGGTGATTGTTTAGGGCTCCGGAGGTGGCTCCGCGCTGAATTTCCAGAGCTTCAAACAGTGGCCTCGTCTAACTGTTCGAATTGGTGAACTGAATTCCCCGGTGGTCTCACTAGCTATCAAGACAATCTGCGCTGACCCCTGGTTTTTCCAGCAGAATGGTCCAATGTTGTTTCTATTAGAGGTCTTTTGAGCGCCTCAGGGCAAGGCAGACAAGCTGGTTGAACTTCTAAATTTCCAGGAAATATAGGTCATGAATGCTATGGCTACTTGAGTCCTTGAAATAACAGAATGCTCCTCTAATCAATGATATTAACACATTGAAGACGAAAGACCATAGATTAGGACTTTATGCATCATTTGCATGACTCTATTTTGTACCATGTCGCATACTAGTTCTCTCTAGTTTTACCTTTTAATAAAGGGATTTTTTTCCCCAGGTTATGTAATTAAGGACATGTGCCAAACCATAACCTGCAATGTACTTTATTCCTAGATCAATGAAAGCCTCTCGACAGAGCATATTTGGGTGCATATCTTTGCAATGGAATTAATAATCAAAATACTATCAAACCTTATCGAACAATAGACATTTGTAATAAACACTTGGCTTTCATTTTGTGTTTTTAAATTGGTGGGGCCATTGAGAATCATTTAGAAAAGGTCAGTATTTTATTTTGTCCTTAATAAGAAACTAAATGATAGGCATTCTCTTCAAAGTTAAACCGTGGAGTTTTTCCATATGGTTTCCTACTTCTTAACTAGTAGAAACACCAAATTGATCTATGACTTATCTAGAATGTTGTTATGGATGGTTGCGATCATGTTGATGTATATGTGTTGTGGTAATGATGGTTGGAAATCAAAATATCTTTTCTTGTCAGTCTACATAATTAAATTCCGCCTTTTCCAATGTAATTCTACACTTAAGAAAGGTAAAAAGAACATAAATTATTAAATGATTCTTGCATGTTTTTTAAGGTAAATTTCTTGAACGACAAAAAATAAAGGAAAGACAAAAATCCTTCAGCACTATAATGATACCATAAACACGTTTGAGATTTGGGTGAAGGTCTCCAACTCAAAGATGAGTGATAAGAGCTCTCTGTATTCATTGTTATAAGAGTATTTGGTTGTAACATATTTACAATGAAATGGGTTTGTTTCCCAATTCAACAGAAACAACCCAGAAGATAAATACAAAGATACAAATTTGAATTTACTCAATCTTTGTTTTGACCAAGTATTTTCCAGATCTGCTGGAGGTGGGTTATCCTTATCCTTGGACACGTGGCTACTGAGGGAAGTATCCTCTATAATTACTTGGTGCATATTGATGGGAAATGGATCATAGATGAGTTTTAAATATTTTTTTCTGATTTATTTATTTTTATTTTCTAAGAAAATCAGAAGAAAAAAATCTTATGATTTTCAATACAATTTCCAGTTCCATACGATTCAACCCCTATTACAATTTAAAATACAATAATGATTTTGACAACATTGCTTGTGATATAAATGCGGCTAGGAAAAAACCCATTTGTCTATTCTTTGACCATCCTTTTTTAAACTACATGCTTTCTAAGTTTTCAACTCAATAAATTACAGGTAATCATGATGAACCTGATGCTTTGACCAAAGGCATCAATCGATCAATATTTTTTACAACATGCTTTCTTATATAAAACAAAGAGAAATGTGAAGGCTACTCCAATATTACTCTCTCCACATTTGTGTTAGATCTGAGCATAACCAAAAGTTTAGTATATAGGGTTATGTGATAATACATGTAAAATGGAATGCTCTAGGGTGATAAAACATAATGTCTTTTTCAAAATTTCACAGGTAGTGGTCAAATCAATAATTTCTGAAAATTTTGCAAAGAATGTCCGACTAATAGGGAAAGAAAGAAATAACTTATGGCGTTTTTGGATGCACTGTCGAATTAAATTGCAATTTTTTGTTAGGTTAATAAAATTGAAATAACCAAATTGAACTTTCCTTGGCATTCATGTTGAGGGTCTAGAGAGAGATGTAACTACAATTTGGGCTACTTCTTAACCATATATACTAGGAAACATCATTAGCTTCTTTTTTTCATTGACTCTTGATTAGTCCGAGCATTCCCAATTCAATGTGCATCCAAACGCAAAATTAGGAAACGGATCCTACTATAAAATACACACCTGGACATAAATATCGAATACACGCCTTCCAACACCCTGCCAAGTATTTTCGATGCCTATCTCAGCAAATTGCATAGCTATGGTGTATTGGCCGTTCTCAAGCCCGAGACCATAGTATCTTAATGATACTGGCGATATCCTTGCTGTCAGGAAGAGCTCCGGGTCCAAAGTATTCAGAAACTGAGAAGAAGAGCTTCTGATATATGAGGCATTATTGTTCTCAGCAAACAACCCAGCATTGCTGACGGCCCACCTGGTCTCGTCGGTCACATAATATGTTGCTGTGCCAAGAGCTTCATCATCATTTTCATATACCATTCCGTTGGAAGATGTCATCCCTCTGCCGCCACACTTGATTGCAAATGAATAATCTGTAAGCCAATAAAATAGTGAAATAGATCAAAGCCTATGGTTACATGATTCTGATTATGTGGGTGTCGGAATCAGACACTGCTACAGAATGTCTGATTCAGCCAACATAACCTTAGAGAATTTAATACAAGATTTTTCAGCGAGCTTTAACCATTTTTAGAATTTTAATTTAATTTCGTTTGTAGAGGTTTCTTGTTCCCACAGGATTGTATAGGGTGGCCCATCTACATGCACATGTGCCCATGTGGCACATACGTGTGAGACCCAAGCCATCCATCAGGAGAGTCGCACCATGTTAATGCCCTGACCTAAAATCCAGGCTGGTCCACTCATCAAGTGAGCCACGACACCAGAAGAAAATCATGGAGGACGAGCATTTCTGCCCATCCATTTGTTTCTTGATCTGCAGCTCACCGGATTTGAGGATCAGCCTGGTTTACTGGAAGGCACATCTAAATGGTGGGATATAACTGATGGATGGCATGGATCTTGCACCCATGGGCCACATTGGCACCTGTGGTGGGGTGTATGTGGGCTGCCCACTGCCATATGATAGAAAAGTGGAAATAGACTATTTATAATGTCCTCCCATACCATTCATATTCTAGGGTCCGCTAAAAAATTCAATTCAGTTGCTTTCAGGTTGGACCTGAAAGAAATGTAATTGTGATCGACTGCTGCTTCCTCATTATGGATATTAGCATAAAAAATTGCAAACTTTTTGCAATTCAATTCATGCATGCATCCAAACACAGCCAAATGCAAATGGAAGAGGAGAAGAGATGGCTTACAGATTGGAGGATCCCGATTGCACGGAAAGTTCCGCTGAAGACAATTCAATCCTGAAGGCAAAGCACTGAATGCCAGAGAATCAAACACTTAATGCAACTAAAAGAATATGACAATTTCTTATGTAACAAAGATGCACAACCAATTCAGGGAATATCGTGTCCTTAGTTACGACAGTTAATTGAACATGCTTTTGTTTTGTCAAAAGAGTGGAGCAGCATCACCAATGAATAATACCTGTTATTAGAACTATCAATGACGAAGTTGTTGGCGACCAAATTCCTGAAACGGGAGACAATTCAAAAGGAGCTTGCAGTCCATGTTATTACATCGTCGAGAGTACATTGAAGAGAACTGCTGATGTGATAGATTAAAGAGGCGGCGTGCAGATGTGTGAGAGATCCATGCCACTCATTAGGTGGGGACCACTGCAGGGCATGCCCCATCCTAGGAATCTAGTGTGGACCGCACAAGGACGTTGGACACATAGCATTTACTGTCTTTCCCCAACGGACTTTTTTGCTCATACACATGCAGCCTGTAGGATGCGTGGACCAGCCTGATTATTTCCCATGGCATGTTCAAGGTGGGACACACCTGATGGATGGCCCTGATGTGTTTGATCTTTCATACACGTGCTATGTTCACATGCTGGGAATCACTTGGCACTTTCTAGATTGAATATTGGTACCCCAAGTTATACTGCAACTTCCATGTGCTTGATTACAAAGCGCATAGATAAAACTAGTCACAGTTGTGGTGTGTTTGAAATGGGTAATCACTGGTCAGAATATAAATCCAAAACCATATTTATATATCACGAAAAAGAAATAAAGAAGGCTGTTGTCCATCCAACTGCAATAATGAGGAAGTGAGCTTCAAATTGCAATAATTACTAGTTTGGATGAAGTGGAAATGACTAAATTGTATCTACCTACCTCAATACGCATGATAAGGAAGTGAGTTTCAAATTGCAACTGTGTTACTTTCAAGTTGGACTTGAAAGGAACTTACCTGCGAATTGTGGACTACTTGTTCTCAATACTAAGTTTACTACAATTTGGTTATATGATATCTACTCTATTAAACTAAGTATCGCATGTCAATTCAATGGTACATCAATGCAGCCTTAATGGTATAATGAACTATTTTGTAGCTAGAGAAATGAAGAGGAAAATAGCAAGCCTTGTGCTTCTTTCGGACATACAGTTGTAAGCCTTGTGTGATCCAAGATGGAAAGCTTCCTGATAATTGATTGTAGGACAAATCTCTGCCGACACAACATATAAACAAACGAATTCATCAAACGAGATCAACACCAACCAAAAACACTAGATATTAGAGCCTTTTCCTAGATACCAAATGGTATTCATGTTAAAGAATGACAAAAAATAAAATAAAATAAAAATTAAAAAAATTAAAAAAAATCAATGGACTTTTGCAGAAGAGAACAATGAAAGAGACAAATAAAAATGCAACTACAGATAATTTCTAAGTCTGTGGTTGGTTCGACTATCAAATTGAATTGGAATAATTAGTCCAATAGAAAGGAAATGACCACATTGCAGTTACATTAGCAAGCATATTAGGAAGTCTCCCTCAAATTGCAAATTAATTCCTTTCTGTCCAACTTGAAAGAAAGTTGCAATTTGGGGTCCCTCAATGTGACTACTACAAACAGTAATGGTTTGATTATTTTCACTTCATGGAGCTAATTATTTAAATTCAATTCAACGATGAATCCAAATGCGTCCAAGTGAGGAAAATGCAATTTAAACTATGAATTCGATACAAAAAGGTCAAATAACATACATGCTGACAAGTGATGAGCTTTTACTGGAAGGAAGGCTACCAGACAAGCTATTGTTTCCAAGAAACCTGCAGATTGAGATGGATTAAAAAAAAAACACAAAATGCATACACCAAATAACACTTAAAGAGGCTGGATCCAATACAAAGGTTTCTATGTTAAGCTTAACAAATCAATGTTGTTCCTTAATTGCCCTTCCATAAAGCATGGTTGGTCTTATAGCCATCCTATAAAATTTCCCTTTAAATGGTACATGATGATCACGTAAACTCCAAACGCACGTTTATTTCACCCAAGTTGAATTCTATGGGCAATCCTTCTCAATCTCTCCACCACCATTAATTATTGACCCAACATTTCAAAAGTGGTCATTTTGGGAAACTTCTTGGTCAAGAACCTTAACTAAATCCTACTTTTCACTCCTATTGTTAATAAAGTTGAACTCCATATACTCTATTTTATTCCGGCTCTCCCTCGCCTTGTCTATCAAAACTATGTCATTTGCAAACAAAATACACCATGGGATCTCTTCTAGCAAATGCCTCATTAACTCATCCAGAGCTACTGTGAAAAGGTATGGGCTTAATTCCAACCCTTTGTGCAAGCTTACACTAATCAAGAACTCACCTATCTCTCCACCAATGGTCCTCACGTGTTACCGCTCCCTTATACGTATCTTTAATAATGTCAATATATCCTCTTGAAACTCTTTTCTTACCAAACACCCACCAAATTAACTCTCTAGGGACCCTAATATATAGTTTCTATAAGTCAATAAAATTCATGTGTAGATCCTCCCTCCTCTCCCTATAATTCTCCATCAATTGTCTTACCATGAAAATAGTTTCAATGGTAGACCTCCTATGCATGAAACCAAACTGATTTTCTAATGCATTTCTTGTTGGGGGCCGTTACACAAAACCTTAGGATCTAGCCTCCCAAAAACACCAGAATTATGGGATGATAAAGCAATGAAATAAATCAAAGCATAAACCACACGACACGAGATTTTTACGTGGAAAACCCTCAAAGAGGTAAAAACCACGGGATCTCGTTCAAATCAACAATCCACTATGAAGTAGAACATTACAACCAATCAAAAGCACACACCGCTTGGATCAAACCTTCTTCACTCACGCAGGAATGAATAAACAATAAAAGAATAAAGAAAATGGAGAGATATCACCGATCACGAGGACGTAGAAGCATTGAGATGTTGATTGCACAGTAAATCACCTCTACGACCATAACTCTTCCTTCCACAAGCTTCTTCTTTCTCTTTTCTCTCTCTCTCTCTCTCACACCTTTGATAGCCCTAAACCCTTTAGTAAACGCTTGCAAAGCTTTAGGAAACTCTTTTGCATTACCTAGAAAAGCCCTAGGAACCCTTATTTATAGTTTAGGCAACTCCCTTTCGCACCTCTTGCGAAACCGCCTCAGATTTCTGCAATCTGCACAAAATCTGGACTCGAATCTGCATAACCGCGACTGGTCGAGCAGAGTCCTCGACCAGTCGAGCACCTCCCTCGACTAGTCGAGCACCTCGGAGGAATTAATTTAATTGGTCGTTGGACTTTGAGTCGAGCCTCACTCGACTGGTTGAGCGCCACCCTCGACCGGTCGTGCGCCACCCTTGACCAGTCGTGTAGCCACACTTGACTGGTCGAGTAGCGCGATGAAACACTCCAATTTTCAACCTGCTGCAATATCTCTCCTCTGAACTGAAGAAGAAAACCCCATCACTCCCCCTTTCTGACTCATGAGGAGTTCACCTTCTTCAAGCCAGCCAGATTTCTACAAACCTCAAACTTGCCCTTGAGCAATGCCTTGGTCATCATGTCTGACCCATTGTCGTCCATGTGGACCTTCTCAAGCTATAACACCTTATGTTCCAAAGTATCCCTGATCCAGTGATACTGAATCTTTATGTGCTTCGACTTGGAGTGCTGACTTGGATTCTTGCTCAAGTATATAGCAATTTGACTATCGTAATAGACCACGTGCTGCTCCTGCTTCAGGCTAAGTTCCTATAGTAACTTCTTCATCCAAAGCATCTCTTTACATGCCTCTGTGACTGCAATGTACTCGGCCTTTGTCGTCGACAATGCTACGACCTTCCGTAGCTTGCTCTGTCAAGAGACCGCTCCCCCTGCAAACGTGAACATGAACCCCAATGTAGACTTTCTGAAATCTATGTCGCCTGCTATATCTGCATCTGTGTAGCCCTCTAACACAAGTTTTCCATCACCATAGCATATGCTCAACCTGGATGAGCCTCTTAGATACCTCAGTATCCACTTCACCACTGCCCAATGCACTTTGCCAGGATTGGCAAGATACCGACTAACAATACCAACCGCATATGCTATGTCTGGGTGCATACACACCATAACATACATCAAACTTCCTACTGCTGACGCTTAGGGTATCTTCTGCATCTTGTCCACCTCTGCCTTCGTCTTAGAACACTGCATGTTGCTTAATCTGAAGTGATCATCCAGTGGAGTACTGACCGGCTTCGCTGCATTCATATTGAACAACTATAGAACTTTCTCAATATACCGCTCTTGTGACAACCAAAGCTTCCTTCTGCTTCTGTCACAGGTTATCTCCATTCCTAGGATCTGCTTAACTGGGCCCAAGTCTTTCATCGCGAACAACTTGCCCAACTCCTATTTCAGCCTGTCAATCTTCTTAATGGCTTTTCCCATGATGAGCATGTCATCAACGTATAATAGCGGAACTAAGAAATCATCATCTGAGAACTTACGCGTGAACAAACAGTGGTCCGACTCCGTTCTGTCATATCTATGTTTTAATGTAAACGAGTTGAACTTCTTGTACCATTGCCATGGAGCTTGTTTCAGCCTATACAAGCTCTTCCTCAGCCTACACACCATATGCTCTTTGCCCTTGACTTCGAACCCTCTAGTTGGTGCATATAGATCTCTTCTTCCAGGTCACCATGGAGAAATGCAGTTTTAACATCTAACTGCTCTATCTCCAGATCCATGCTAGCCACTAACCCAAGCAGTACCCATATGGATGTCATCTTCACCACTGGTGAGAATATCTCCTCGAATTCTATACCTTTCCTCTGACCAAACTCTTTTACCACAAGTCTAGCCTTGAACCTCGTCTATGAATTCTTCTGTTCAATCTTGTTTCTAAACACCCACTTGTTGCTCAGAGCTTTCTTGCCCGTAGGCAATTTCACTATATCATAAGTGTGGTTTTTATGCAAGGATTCCATCTCCTCTTGCATAGCTTTCAACCACTCCCCTTTATGCTCGTCGACTAGATCCTCAGAATAATCTGCTGCCTCTCCCCCATCGGTGAGCATAATGTACTCGTGCGGCGAGTACCTCTTGGACGACTGTCTGTCCCCAGATGACCTCCTCACCTGTGGCTCAACAGGTGGATTAGGTGAGAGCTACTCCCCCGGTCCATCTTCTGTATGAACTCCCCTGTCCTTTGCACCTTACTGTACTCCCCTGTCATCAGGCACCATGGGAGGAATAACCGGATCCATATCCTCTAGCTCACCTGAACTAGGCAGGTTCTTCTCTGGCTTATCAATGTCTTCTATATACTGATCTTCAAAGAATACCACATCTCTGCTCTTGATGAGCTTCTTCTCAGTCGGATCTCATAATCTGTAACTGAACTTTTCATTACCGTACCCCAAGAACACACATTGCCTGATCTTCATATCGAGCTTGGACCTCTCGTCCTTTAGTACGTGAACGGATGCCCTGCATCCAAACACCCTGAGATGACTGTACGATGGATCTTGTCCAGTCCATACCTTCTCAGGTACTTCTCCATTCAACGGGGCTGATGGAGACCTGTTTATCAAATACACTGCCGTGTGCATTGCTTCTCCCCAGAACGTCTTGGGCAATTTCGCATGGGATAACATACATCTAATTCTCTCTACAATGGTGCGATTCATTCGCTCAGCCACACCATTATGCTGGAGGGTCTTGGGAACCGTCTGTTCATGTCGTATACATAGGGACTTATAATACTCATGGAAGTCACCAATGTATTCACCACCATTGTTAGTGCGGATGCACTTCAATGATCTACCTGTCTCTCTCTCAACCATAGCATGAAACAATTTAAACACACCAAAGACCTCGTCCTTGGATTTCAAAGCATAAACCCAAACCCTCCTAGATGCATCATTTATAACAGTGATAAAATACAATGCCCCGCCCAAGGTTTTTGTCCTCATAGGATCATAAACATCAGAATAAACCAAATCTAATGCATGCACTTTATTAACATGAGAAGTAAATTTAACAAATGAAACTCTATGCTGTTTTCCTAATAAATAATCAATACAAGTTTTGAGAGGTATACATGTCATGTCTAGAAGGAGCCGCTTCCTCGCTAGTACCTGAAGCCATTTTTCGCTCATGTGGCCTAGACGCCTGTGCCACATGTCAATAGCTGAATCTTCCGCTGCGTTCAACCCACCCTTGCATACACTGACACTTGCCTTGTAAATGGTGTAACACCTCTTTCCTCTGGCTGTGATCAACGAACCTTTGATGAGCTTCCAGCGCTCACCAGCAAAACGGCTTTCATAGCCTTCATCATCCAACCTTCTCATTGACATCAAGTTGAGGCGAAGGTTTGGAATGTGCCTCACATCTCTGAGAACCAATGTGCAGCCCACATCAGTCTTCACATAAATATCACTGACCTCTATGATCTTCGATATGCCAGAATTTTCCATCTTCATGGTCCTAAAGTCACCTAACTTGTAGCTTGTGAAGAAGTCCCTACGTGAAGTCGCATAAAACGAGACTCCCGAGTCTATCACCCAGTCGGTGTCCTGACTCGTAGCCGTGAGACAAACATCATGATCTGCTAAAAGAATAACTAACGTCGCTATCTGAAGCGACCACAGTGGAATCTGATTCATCTTCCTTCTCCTTTCCTTTTCCTTTCTTGTCGTTCTTCTTATTACGACATTCATGCTTGTAGTGGCCCTTCTTGCCACAATTCCAGCATTCAACATCCTTCCTGGTACTCGACTTACCTCTTGATTTATCTCGGGCCTTCTTGCCATTCCTATTCTTTCCTCTCCCTCGTTCTTGTGTCACAAGGGCCTCTTGCTGAGTAGACCCCTAAGACTTCCTCCTTGTCTCCTCATTGAAGAGATAGCTAGTTACTTGTTCCATGGACACCTTTCCGTCTGGCGCGGAGTGAGTTAGAGACACCACCAATGTCTCCCAACTATCAGGTAATGAACTAAGCAATAGTAAGGCCCGTGGTTCATCGTCCAAGACCATCTTCATAGAGGAGAGCTAGTTCAATATATTGCCGACTTCATTCATGTGCTCAGCCACAGAACCACCATCTTTGAACTTGAGATTCACAAGTCGTCTTATCAGAAAAATTTTATTGCCGGCTGTCTTCCTCTCATACAACCCTTGCAATTTTAGCCATAGGCTAGCGGCTGAGGTCTCCATAGACACATGGTGGAATACGGAATCGTCCAACCATTGTCAAATAAACCCCACCGCCTTCCAGTCCAAGTTCTTCCAATCATCATCTGTCATATCCTTTGTTTTTGCTGATATGCCTAAGATTGGAGCATACAAGTCCTTGTAATAGAGCAAGTCCTCCATCTTAGCCTTCCATATGGTCCGGTTAGAACCATTGAGACTGATCATCCTTGATGAGCCACCTTCCATAATTCAAACCAATCCCACTCCGTTCAACAAACCAATAGCCTTGATACCACTTTGTTGGGGGCCGTTACACAAAACCTTAGGATCTAGCCTCCCAAAAACACCAGAATTACAGGATAATAAAGCAATGAAATAAATCAAAGCATAAACTACACGACACGAGATTTTTATATGGAAAACCCTCAAAGAGGTAAAAACCACGGGACCTCGTCCAGATCAACAATCCACTATGAAGTAGAACATTATAACCAATTACAAGCACACACCGCTTGGATCAAACCTTCTTCACTCACGCAAGAGTGGATAAACAATAAGAGAATAAAGAAAACGAAGAGATCTCACCGATCATGAGGACGTAGAAGCACTGAGATATTGATTGCACAGTAGATCACTTCTACAAGCATAACCCTTCCTTCCACAAGCTTCCTCTCTCTCTCTCTCTCTCTCTCTCTCTCTCTCTCTCTCTCTCTCACACCTTTGATAGCCTTAAACCCTTTAGCAAACCCTTGCAAAGCTTTAGGAAACTCTCTTGCATTACCTAGAAAAGCCCTAGGAATCCCTATTTATAGTTTAAGCAACTCCCTTTCGCACCTCTTGCGAAACTGCCTCAAATTTTCACAATCTACACAAAATCCGGACTCAAATCTACGTAACCTCGACTGGTCGAGCAGAGTCCTCGACCGGTCGAGCACCTCCCTCGGCTGGTCGAGCACCTCGGAGGAATTAATTCAATTAGTCGCTGGACTTTGAGTCGAGCCTCACTCGACTAGTCGAGCGCCACCCTCGACTGGTCGTGTAGCCACACTCGACTAGTCAAGCAGCGCGGTGAAACACTCCGATTTTCAACCTGTTGCACTATCTCTCCTCTAAACTGAAGAGGAAAACCCCATCATTTCTCTCATGCATTAGTCTCTGCTCAATCACTCTCTCCCACAGTTGGTTTTCTAATTCATTTCTATCATGCCATAGTCTTTACTCAATCATATGTGTATGTGCGTGAATTTGTCTTTATTTGTGTGCATGTGTATATGTTTTCATATCCTTTGTTGGAGTACCATGTGTACATATATATGAATAATATGAGGGTTGGATGCATATAACAATACAACCATTGCCCTAGCCATCTTTTTCTCTTCTCTTTCTACACCTCCTCTTCCACTCCTATTGATTTCTTCTCCAATCTACTTCAACTTGGTATCAAAGCAAGGACTCATCTTGCCGTTCTATTCATACATGCCATATTTTGCTGACGTCAACTACCGTACAACTGATGTTAACATTTGTACTATTCATTCAACCATGTAGCAAATGAAGTGTATGGTTTAATAGATCTTGATTTTAGAAGATTTATTTTTTGGAACTTTCTAGCAAGATTAAAGTGAGTTTTAAGGCTCCCAAGGTATTTTTCTAAAACTATTCATTTTATTGAGAATTCGTGAAAGCAAACCCCAAATTCGGATCACACAACAATAAGCAAACGCAAACAAAGCATACACAAGTACACATGATTTTAACGTGGACAAACCCTTGTGGGAAAAAAACCCATGGCACAAAGTGACAACAATCACTATGAAAGCAAAAGGTACAAGAGATAGAAGAGATGGAAGCACTTACAATTTTGGAAAACCCTCGTGTTCTCCTCTCAAAACCTTAGAAACGTATTAGCCCTCCTTACAATACTCAAATCCCGCAATTACACCCATATATATAGTACAACACCTGGAATAGGAAACAATTCACGCAATTACACAAAACTGTACATGTCATCGATCTGAGTATCGATCAATCGACATCAGCATGAGAGTAAGCATTGCAACCAAATACTCGCAACCCTGAGTCATCAACATCATGACCATTCCACACTTCTTCTACAATTTTACAACCAATCTGTGTAGACAAAGACCGATTCACTAAGAAACAAACCGTGTCAATAGCCTCGGTCCATAGCTCCTTACCTAACCCAACATTGCTTAACATGCTTTGGGCTCTTTCCAAGAGAGTTTGATTCATTCGTTCCACCACACCATTCTGCTCTGATGTGTGTTTGACTATGTTATGTTGTACGATCTCCTCATATTTACGAAATTGGTTGAAATCCTTCGAAGTGAATTCTCCATCGTTGTGCGTCATTAATACTTTTAACTTTTGCCCTGAGTGTTTTTCTACCATTGCCTTCCACACTTTGAAGGTGGCAAAAATGTCTGATTTATACTTTATGAAGTATACCCACACCTTTCTAGAGTGGTCATCTTTGACTGATACAAAGAACGATGAATCCCCTCTACAAACTACGGGCGACGGCCGCCATACATCAGAATGCACATAATCTAAAACACCCTTATTAGCATGTTTTCCCGGCCTAAAAGATAACCTTGATTGTTTGCCAAATATACAATGCTCACATATATCTAAATCAATGCTTTTAAATGCAGAAATCAAGCAACAATCATAAAGTACCATCATACCGTCCTCGCTTATGTGGCCTAGATGTGCATACCACAAACGTGCCGACATGGACTCCGCTACAGACGTTGCAACTCCACCCGATATGGTATTCCCGATCAACTTGTAAAGGTTATAGCTCCGTTGTGCCTTCATCAATATGAGTATCCCCTTGAAACTTTCAAGACACGATCATAACCGGTGAATTTGCACTCAAGTGCATCGAGAGCTCCCAAGGATATCAGATTCTTCCTCAGCTCAGGAACGTGTCTCACATCTGTTAAATATGCTCTGTTCCATCAAACATCATAATGCGCATCGTTTTGATTCCAACAACCTTACAAGCAAAGTCGTTTTCCATAAATATTTGTCCACCATCGCACTCACTATAACTAGTGAACCAATCCTGCTGAAAAGTAATGTAGTATGAAGCCCCCGAATCCAAAATCCACCCATTGCTAAGATATCCGGATTTGGATGTGATCAGAATGTTAAAACCCTCCACCTCTTCATTGGATTCCGTTGTGTTGGCCTCCTTTGGTGCTTCATCTGATTTTTTCCCTTTCTGGGCCTTAGGATTTCGACACTCCTTCTTCATATGCCCTTGTCTTCCACAGTTCTAGCACTTCATCTTTCCCTTGTCCATAGACTTGGACCACAATCGCGAGTTAGCCTTCTCCCGCTCAGAATTTCTTCCCCTACCTACCAACACATCCATAGAGGAACTTACACCGTTGTCCTTCTTTCTCAACACCCTCAACTGAAGGGCTGAGATGACAGTCTCAACATCAATAGTCTCTCTACCATGGCACAGTGTTTACAAAGCTATCATAAGACTCTGGAAGAGATTTCAACAGAATTAAAGCTTGATCTTCATCGCCAATCTTCACATCGACACTCATCAATTTGCAAATGAACTGATTAAACGTGTTGATGTGATCATTAAGATCCAACCCTTCCACCATCTTCATATTATATATGTACTTTCTCAAGTACAAGCTATCTAGCTTCTTCCAAAGTCCTGTGGTGGTCTTTTGATCAAGAACATTGTAAAGGACGCCATCTGTCAAACATAGTTGGTAGACGTAGACATAGTTGGTTGAGGTTTTCACCCTCTCATCCAATTCTTCCTAGTCTTCAATGTTCGTAGACGTAGGACACTTCTCTACACCAAGGAGTGCATGTTGTAGCTCTTGTTGAACTAGACGGCCTCTCTTCATCACCTTTCATAGCTTGAGTTATTTTTATCCTTTAAGCCTACTTGCAGTTGCAACGCATATTTACTAATAACATTGATTATCTCCTCTCCTAACCCAAATTTTATTAATAAAATCCTGCCAATTATTCTCTTAACATCTACAACTATATCCTTTAAAACTTCATCTACCACCATCCCTACCCCCATTTCTATCTATGCTTGACTCCTTTCCTATATACCAAACTTTATATCCATCAATTTCTCTAATTTTGGCTCCTTTCCATTTGGTCTCCTAAACATAAGCTATGTTAACTCTTCTTCATTTCATTGTATCTGCTAACCCGTTACTCGTCAATGTTTCTATATTATGTGGCAAGACGAATCCTATTCTCATGGACTAGCTTCTTTACCTATGCACATCCAGAAGGTTGTGGGAACCCTGCCTACTTCCATGTGATGAATGGATTGGATGTCATTAAAACGTCGCAATGGGCCGCATATGTCTATTTGCACATTCAGCTTAATTTAGAAACATTCATATTTGATCCAAACTCAAGTTAAAAATCATATGCTAGGACCAAAATGAAAATGACATGAATAGAAGAGTGTTTGGCTCTTACAAGTAACGAAGTGAAGTCAAATTGAAGAGAGAAATTGGAATTTCACCAGTTAAATTGTTGAAGCTCAAATCCCTGAAAATGTAAAACGAAGAAATAATTTAACAACAGAAAAAACAAAATACAAACTGACTAATGTGGTAGCACTGGAAGCAAGTAGCTGCCCACCAAATAGGGATATTAACAGACCAAGATAGCTTGTTGAGGGTTTTTGGACCCAACTGGACTTGGGTCTCATTTTTAGGCCGATGGACAGGCCTGGGCCTACTTTCAGGACCAGGGAATAAATGGACTGGGCCTGCTCCCATAGTATGCAGGTCTTTCTGTTCTGGCTCAGCCTCAGGCCATACCCAGACCTGTTGATGGCTCTCATGGGTGGACCTGGACTAATCACTCAGCAAATATAGGAGATTGTGTTGTGAACAACTTACAGGTGCTGTAGTGATTGATACTCGCCAATGTCAGATGGAATGGCATCCGAAATCCCATTATTTCTCAAGATTCTACACAAAAACACAGAATTCAATTGTATCAAAACAACAAGAACAGCAACGGCAGCAGCAGCAGCAGCAACAAACAAGAACAAATATAGATTGGTATGCTGATCACTTACAAGGTGGTTAAGTTCTTCATGTTCTTAATCAATGCCAACGACGAGGTCCCATTCGTTATGTCGCTAATTCGCCTATGTGACCATTAGATAGTCAATTAAACAACAAAAATAAAAGAAAAATTATAGTTAAATTGGAAATGACTAAGCAATGCAAATACTCACAGATCGATTAGGGATGTTAAATTAGAAAAACTTGATGGTATCAGACCTTGAAAAGCATTCCCTTGAAACCTCCTACATTAGCATTCATGGGTTAAAATTCTCTACAATGATCAAATGGGCCAGTCGCAGGCCTGATTTGTAGGCCCAGTTATCTCATGGTTCAAAATATCATCCAATACTGAGTCGACTCTGGCTTGGTATCAGTGAGAAGAGAATGGGCGACTGGGTTGAGTCACTCTCCAAAACCTGACTGAGTAAGAACGAGTCGGGGAAAGTTGTACCTATTTTAGTCTCTGGGTAAGTTGCACTCATGACTGGTAGGGCCAGAGCATGAATTTCAGGTCTGGAAATAAAATGGCCGAAGCCAGACCCCATCTGACAACACATCTATTATGACTATTGCTGGTAAAAGAAGGGGCCATGGCCAGGCCAAACTTTTAAGACCGTGTGATAGATGAACCAAACCTTGTCATAATGTCGAGCCCCAACATATAGTGGTTTGACTGCAGCCTTAAGACGGAGAATAAAAAAGATTAAATTGACAGAGGAAAGAGCAAATCTCAGTATATTAACTTACAGAGATTTAAGCTTAGTCCAGCTCCCTATGAAGTTGGGTATCGAGCCATTTAACTCATTATCAGAGGCCCACCTGAGATTGCAACATGCTTTACAGTTTTAAAAAAAAAAATAATCAAATTTAAGATAGTTTCATTGCTTAGAAGAAAATTAAAAGTGAGAGAGAGAGAGAGAGAGAGAGAGAGAGAGAGAGTTACACTGTCTGCAAGTTTACTAGATTGGCAAATGTTGAAGGAATCGCACCGCTGACACCGGAACTGTCTATGTAACTGTCCAAGTAAAAAAGTTTGCAATCAGATGGTGGGGGCCACCCATATTTATCTAGTTTTCGTAGCCAATATTTTTGGATGGTTCTTTTACTATATTCCTGGTGAAATCAAGGACATTGTGGAATCAACTTTCAGTGGGCCTTGGTGTTTGATCACTGGAAGATCATGATCTGTCTGAGATCATTCTGCTGCATATCATTCGTTTTTGTTTGTGATGCCCAGCAGTGTTTGAAGTATCAGTATCGCTACAAGTTTCGATGGCCAAGGATACAGAAACAATATCGATATCACCAATAATATCGCCGATAACCAGAAATGTGGGGAAACGTTGAAAAAACAGTGGAATTTTTCAGTGAAACTACAGGAGATGCTAAAATACACATATTTACATATTTAATAATCATAAAGTTGCAAAAGAATGCATACATAATATGTTTCCATTTAATGGGGGCCTAAAAGCATGTGATGTTGTAAGAAATTAGTCCAACCATCTCATCTATATCCTTCCAACCTTCCATCCATTGATATTTCATAATATCGACAACACATGATATTTTGCCAAGAAATCGACAATAACTGGAAAGGAAACAAAAGATTGTGGTTTCGATATTGCCCATGTTGCGATAATGATAACATCACGATATTATCAATAATATCGTCTACAAATTGAACACTGCATACAACAATGCGCTCATAAAAAAAATTTAAAATGGAAATATTTTTAATAAACATATTTTTCTCAATATCAATACATTGGCGAGATCATCGACATATCATTGTTATAGTGACGATACAAGCGACACCTAGAATTTACACAATTGAAAATATTGATGATACATTAGCGATATTAATACATTGGCAAGACAAGCGACACTTGGAATTTGCATAGTAAAAAGATATTGACAATACATTTGCAATCTCGATACATTGATGATCCGTAATGATACATCGTCGATACCTGGAATTTTTTATGCTACCGGTGCTATCGATATCGCTACCGGTGTCATCGGTATCGCCAAGCTGGAGATAAAGATAATATTGGAGATATTTCGATAATATCAGGGATACTTCAAACAATGATGCCCAGACACTAGATAAGGCATTGGAAGTAATCATGCCATAAACTGGTTATGGGCCCATGCACAATGAAACAAAACAGCTTGCATAACTTCAATTGGTGGGCCACTCAAGTGAAACACCCATATTGAATTAGAGATGCATCATAAAGATAAAATAATTATTACTACTCAGCACCTAGCAGCCATGGTCTAAAAGACAGGCTGGGTCACTCGTCAGGTGGGCCATACTGAACAAGTAGACTGCCTAAAAAAAACTTGCTTTAACAGGCTGTAAACCTTTTACACCATGGCCCATATGACGAGTGGAGCAACCTGATTTTTGGGCCTGGGCATCCGCACTGGGCAACCAACCTGATGGATGGCTTGGATGTATACTCATGTAGATGGGCTAGGTATCAAAGATATGATAAATAACTTACAGTTTTTTCAGAGTCACCAAATCCCCCATCTTTGAAGGGAGTGGCCCATTGAAACTATTTGAGCTAATGCTCCTGCAACAGAATCCAAATCAAAATAATTCAAGAAAAATGATAAATTCAATGTCCAATGACTAGACACATGCCACATGGACTCATGATGATTGGTCAAGTACTCACTTGCAAGGGCACTTTGGGGATATCAGCAGGCAGGAATAGGCCCCATGTCGGTAGTCAGTTTAGGTCTGGGTTGGGTCCATGTGATGGACTGCTTAAAATCAGTTTGAACCAGGTCAGGTCTGGTTAGTTTTAATAGTAGATTTATATATTTAGCATTTGTTGATTATTCTAGCAAAAGAAGTGAAGTTTCCTTAGCCACACGTGAACCCGTTTACACACCAACCCCTTCTCAAAGTGGCACATTTGCGTGCAATCTAATCCATCCAGCGGATGGGCTCAACCATGCAAATGCTCTTATTTATCCCGAACCCAACTCAAAACCTAGATCCAAAGACCTGCTAGGTACTCGGCGGGTACACAAAACCCAAATAGGATCTTGGTTCAGGTCTTCAATAACTAGACCCCAACTGGAAAGGATATGGACCAGGCATGATCCGAACCAGCCCTATCAGGAACAATGACAAGTTGGTAGGCGCCGTAGCGTTGGGTCCAGAATGTTGGTCCACATGTGACACCCCATCTGATCAAGATCGGACGACTATAACAATCCCTTGCACCAAAAAATAGTGTCAGTGATTACAGTAGATCATTGAACAACTCCATACTGTAATCATAGCCAAAATTCATCTTAAATTAATTTAAAATCACATAATTAATTTAATCATGTACTAAGGAATTAAGGATATCTTACAATGATATAAGATTTTGAAGGTTTCCAAGTTCATTTGGGATGCTTCCAGACAATGCATTGATACCAAGGTTCCTAATTCAAAACCAAAACCAAAAAAAAAAAGATGAATGTAAATGTAAACACATAGATCTCTAAATGAATGAATTAGAAATGAGTTTGCTTAGCTAAGTATTGATTTGGGCCCATACATCATGTGTAGCTCAATGGACCCCACATATTGAGATGGTTGGATTTTTGGGCCTATACATCATGTGTCACTCAATGGGTCCCACATATTGAGATGGTTGGATTTTTAGGCCCCC
Source organism: Magnolia sinica (assembly GCF_029962835.1). Lineage (NCBI taxonomy): Eukaryota > Viridiplantae > Streptophyta > Magnoliopsida > Magnoliales > Magnoliaceae > Magnolia > Magnolia sinica. The sequence goes on along the minus strand of NC_080584.1, from coordinate 10,035,650 downwards.
TTTTCTTGATGGGGCATGACCCAATAATCGCACTGAAAGGGTGATCCTGACCATTTTGCAGAGAAGAACATTGGCAGTTGAAAGTTGCCCTATCAATGGTTCATATCCATTCGTCAATATTGATGGACGAGAATTATCGGCTCAGTGTTAGTTGCAGATTTTGGCCCATCCATAACAATGTGAAGCATGGGGACCATTCTGATTATCCATCCACATTATGGATTACACTGTGGATGGTCCATCGTCTGCATTATTGGCCTTCAAATGGAGGTTTAAAATAAATAAAGAGACATGATCTGGTGGGCTCAGTGCATGGTAATCAATCTGAACTGTCCATCTGGTTCAGTCAACACTTTGTCCACCACTCCGAAAACCCACATCAATCCAATGCTCCTCGGCATCCATGACTAGACCCTGTCCTCTGAGAACAATCTTGTCCATCCATTTTTGCATGCCACTGACTTTACGGTTTGGATAATGCAATCAGTATGATTTTTTCAAGGAAGCTTATGAAGAGGGGACTGAATCTAATGGACAGTCTAGATAGGTGATGAGGATGCTAGCAAGTCCAAATGCAACTAGGTGCATGGAAACATTTCCATACGGTTAGCTCACTAGATCATTCCTCTAAAATAAAAATGGTCATCCAACAACATGCAATGATTAAAGGCCCATTGATCAGATGGCCAGCATCAGTGTAATTATGTACCAATGGGGCATCCATGGTTGTGGCCACCGAATGGACAATCTAGATGCAATGACTGTAAGACCACATGCAGAGTGGTTTTGAGCATAATCCCCAACAACACATTATCATGAGTATCATTGCCAACGAATACATCATGCTCATGATCATCAATATCATGACCATCATCTACATTATGATCATTGCCGAACTAATTTTAATTACATGTTAGATGATGTTACGTAACTTACAGGTATTGCATGGATGTTAAATCGCCAATAAATGAAGGTAAGGCACCAGTTAAGTAATTTCGACCCAAATTCCTGCAAATATAGACCAAACACTGAACTTAGTAGTAGACTAGAAGTATTGAAGCAGCAAAGATGGGCCACACATACCAAGTGGTCCCAATTTCCCATCAGGAGGGGCCCCACAGATGGGCTATCTTCCCAAATCACATCGATCAAATCATCCCGACCATTCAAAATAAAGGACTCCAATGTGGTTGTTAGCATATTTTTCTTTCAACTACCCCTTTAGTGGCCTTTGATCGAATGGACATGATCATAAGATTGGTGCACTTTCTGACAGCAGCCTACCTGATGGATGTTTCAGATTTTGTGCCTTCTCGTTCCATTGCTTCTCTGAAACAATGGGCCAGACTGGGCCTAAGCCCATGATCCCAAGCCCATATCATTTATTTTATGGGCACTGACCTATAGGTCTGACAGCTATGCCAAGGCCTGACCCATAACACCACTAACAGGTAAATGTCCGGCTCTGATCAGGCATCAACATAAATAATTGGTGAGTCTACCTTGGCATGCAGCATCCTCTATCCCGAAAAAGCTTCACGTGTTTAGGACATCTGAGCCATGTAAATGGTGGACCCGATATTGAAGATCACTTGTCTAAAAAAGTAGGCTGATCCACACATTAGATGGATCATATGTGTACAGTGAGTCAGACCATTGGCCATCTTTTGATTTCAATGGTGTATCCAGCTTGCTAAATAGAGCAGTCTGCCTGGTGAGCAGATTGACTGGATTTCCTCACCACAGGACCTTCATGGTGGGGTCCAAAGTTTACATGATGTCCAATACAAATGATACATTTATTTGTTGGCTGAAGTAGACCCAAGCTTGCAGGCCCAAAAGTTAACCCAAGCCCAACCCACAATAGAATGGGCTTGAAAATCAGATGGGCCAGCTGAAATTGTAACCCCCATATGCTCAAAAGACCCCTATGCAGAAAGGGGTGTTTTGTTCATGTACTGATTATTCTAAGGAGGAGAAATCCATACAGATTGGTGAGATGCGACAGATACCGAAGCGCATACGGGATTGAGCCTCTTGCATTCAAAGCATAAACTTTCCTGAAGGGTAAAAAATAAAAAGAATGAATTTATCAGTATTCTAAAACTAGTAACTTAGACTCGACTCAGTCGACAAATTAGTCAAGACTTGGATGAGTTGGCCCTATGGCTTGGCCAAGTCTAGTATTATATATATATATATATATATATCAGTGTTTTAAATAGCGGTAGCATGATGTGTAGCGCTCAGCCCTTTATAGCGTGTAGCGTAAATACGTAGCGTGTAGTGTGAGCTACACGATACTTCTATTTTTTAATTTAAAAATAGGACAAATAATAGATAGTGAAAAAAAAAAAAAGGAAAAAAATATATATAAAAATGCATAAAAGATTATTCATTTTTATCAATTATAAGCATATTTAAAAAAGTTATTAGTTATCATTTATCAAAAGCCAATTCACATATAAAAGCCAAATCAAATAATTATCACATCAACAACTTTCTAAGCAAACCACTTTAATTAATAATGTCTAATTGAAACCACAAGTCACAATTATGAAAAGAAATAAAAATCCCATATGTTAAAAGTATCAAGTATAATACAAGTGTCATATTCCTCAATATTAGAAACAAAGAAAACGTGAAAATAATAATAATAAAATAAAATAGTAAAAAAAAATACGTTGTAGCTTACGCTACGGACGCTATGTAGCTGTAGCATACGCTACGACCCCTATAGCGTATACTATAGGGGATTTACGCTATTTGGGACGCTACGTAGCGCTACGGCCACGAAACACTAATACACACACACACACACACATACACACGCACACACACACACAATGACAACAAGGTGTCCCTGCTTCTTTTTAGGGCAAGACTAATCCTGCTGATGCACACAATCACCCACAAACCATGTGCATCAAGTAATCTCGGAGAGGGAGAATCGAATATGCGTATGTGGAGAGCAAACCCACAACACTCACCATTCACCTAAACCCCGTACAGGTCCAAGCCTACTAAATTTGACATAGTCTAATTTATCTTGAGAAAATTTTTAAAATGTCTTTTAATTGCATAGGAGTGTAAGGCTCTTAAGATGAATCAACCCATTGCCAAGCACGAGGCTCCTTACGAATGTCAACGTGTGAGCCTGGGGTCAGCTTTGCCCGGATAATGAACTGTTCGGCCGTCCTATTCCAAATTTTCATTTTTCCTAGACCGAGCCTGACCCATTGACATCCCTAAGACTTCTACTGATAAGAAATATTTGACCCAATAAACATATTGTGCACTGTATCCAATGTGATACTCATAATTTATAGTGAAACACAACAATGATAAACTTATAAACAGAAACAATATTTGATAGATTCTCAACCGTTTCATAGGTTGCAAGTGAATTAGTCTATTATAAAGCATCAGTGAAAGTTGGAGATGATACCATAGATGATGTATGGTCTATTATGAAGATTAAAACCTAGTTTGAAACAAAGTGCCTTATTCAAAACGTGTTTTGGCCCCATAACAGACCATTACAGGGCCCCTTCTATCCATAACACGTACCTGTTACGTGGCTGATTTTTTATACCTTGAAAATAAAATCCCACTAGATGACATTTGCTATGAAATAGATATCATGTTAATTTTTAGTTCAAAAAGATCTACAAAATCTTCCTCATGATGTAGGAAATATAACATGTTCATAGAAATGATTGAAGTTTGTAACATGCGATCGACTAAGATATTGTCAAGTAACTTGAAGATATAACAGAAAGAGTGCTACTAGTTTGACTGTTAATGAATACAATAATCTGAATTACTGTTGTCAATACAAAGAATGGATACTTGGTATGGTGATGGGGCCCACCTTTTCAGTTCATCGTGATGTAGAGTTCATCCAGCGGGCCACATCCTCCATCCTCATAGTGAAAAATGATTAAGTTGGATGACACAAACTTTCTGGTCCATGAACCGTGGATGGATGGTTTGTAGAAGACGAGCAATGGTCCACGTTCAATGCCATGAATGGTTAGGATGAAACGATTGGTGGGAATTTGGGCTGCTGAATCTCTGTGTTGAGGCCCACCAGATGGAAAGTCCTGAATAGTGTTTGTCAATCGGTTGGACTCCAGTGGGCAATGATACAAATACTGCTGAAAATTTGAAAATCATGTGATTTTTTCACGAGAAATTAGCTGCACGAAGCTATCCTGATATTGTCACTAGATTTTCAAAATATTAACTTTTCTTAATTGTTTTGCCATGTTTATCCCTATATTGTGTAACAATTATACATACACACAAATTCTCAAGTACAACAAGTTGGAAGGTACAACCATTTTGGTAAGCGGTGAATAATTAATTTTATTAGCAGTAATAAATAAAGCAATGGAAAAAAAAAAAAAAAAAAACTGCAGCGAAGGTAGGCTCCACCATGGTGTTTATGTGAAATCTTCTCCGTCCACCAAGTGCGTCACTCCATGTTAGGCGCGAAGCCCAAAACTCACACCCATCCGTGATTCAGGTGGACCATTGACGCAGGTATGGACCTGATGAGATCGATCACCATCTTCCTCGAGGTATAATTACTCCGAATCCACGGAGCTTCTCTAGACTCCACACATAGATTCCTTGAATCCACAAGGAAAATCAGAAAAATACAAATAAATTCTAATAAATTTGAAAATAAATTGATTCAAGATAAAAACGAATTTACAATCCTCAAAATAGTGATATCAAACCTACGAAGAAGTTTCGGAATCAAACTCCAACTTAAACTCCCTAAAAAACGTGACTTACCATAAATATTAAACTTACTATTTATAGACGGTCATGATTTCTATTAAACTTCATGTTTTTGGCTAAAAATAGTGTCCAATTTGGCCTAACCACATTATTCTGCTAATTTTTCTAAGCCCTTTTCATGTTGGACACAACTCCGAAAGCTCAGAGGATCAAGGATTATGATCAAACTAAAACTTATTATAAATAGTAAAAACGGAATTAAAATGGACTTTCAACTGTCGATATGATGGAATCTCACAAATCTGGCATGGGCAACCCGGAGTAGCAAGTTGGTTGGCTAAAGAAGCTTCTCCTACCCCAAAATCATATATGTTATGTCGAATAACTCATTCCAATTTGCGAGATACGTCTGCTTTAAGGTTCTGACGGTCCTGATCACTTTTGCCTCCGATCGGGCCTTCTCTGGTCCATCTTGGCCATGAAAGTATTCGCAACCCACTCTACATCAACCACATTATTGGAAAGAGTGTACATGGCAAGTCTCATCCTCCAAATTGTAACCCTTAGTGTGGCCCACCTGAATCATAGATTAGCTTGACGTTTGGGCTTCAGGCCTATATTTTAGGGTGGCATCTAATGGTCGGCATGGATCTCACATACACATCATGGTGGGTCCCATCGAAAACAAGGGTCATTGTCCCCTAACATTAGGGATTTTAGGACTGGATTGCCTAACGTTAGCACAAGCACTGACATTGTGTGCTTCTTGAAAAGCTTTGTGGACCCACCATGATGTATGTGTTTTATCCATGTGGTCAATCCATTTTGCAAGCTCATTTCTGCAGATGAATCCAAAAATGAGGCAAATCCAAATTTCAGGTAGACCACACCATAAGAGAGTGGTGATTGAAGGCCCGCCATTAAAAACTTCTTGGGGGCGACAAAAGTTTTGGGTCAAGCTGATATTTGTGCTTTGACTTCATCTAGGTCTATGTAGCCTAATTTACAGGATGGGTGGCAAATAAACATTATAGTGGGCCCTATGAAGTTTTTAATGGTGGGCGTTCAATCACCATTGCTTCTTGTGGTGTGGTCCACTTGAGATTTGGATCTACCTCATTTTTGGGCTCATGCCCTGAGATAAGCTGAAAAAATGGATGAACGGCATGGATAAAACACATACATCATGGTGGGACCCATAGAGCTTTTCCAGCAATACATGATGTCGATGCTTGTGTTACACTGCCGCCGCAATTTAAATCCTAAAAAACAAATTTTTGGGGATGCCAACCCTTGTTTTTTATGGAGCCCATTATAATGTGTATGTGAGATCCAATCCTACCAATAGATGTCACTCCAAAATATAGGCCTGGACCCGTCTGTGATTCTTGTGCACTATGCTAAGGGTTACGGTTTGTAGGGTGAGACTTAGCCTGTATACTCTTGCCAATATTGTGGTCCACCCGAATCGCAAATGGGCTGATTTTTGGGCTTTGGATCTAACATGGGGTGATGCCCTTGGTGGACGGGATAGATTTCACATAAACACTATAGCGGGGCCTACTTGACCCGCGTGCATTTTCACACACAGAGATTTGCTCTATTTTGAAAACCCCTAATTTGCTCTGGCCCACTAGATTTTTGGTTTGGTAGAGAGATGCATGAGAACTTTGTGAGGACTTTTGACACATGATGTGAGCCCAAAATCTAGATGGTCCACTAGATGTATCACCTCATGAAACGCTATAGGTGAACTTTTATACTTGAACCAAAAATCTAGTGGGCGAGAGAAAATTGGAAACCACCAAGCCCTTAATCTAGTGGGCGAGAGAAAATCTAGTGACACATGATTTGACTCATCTAGTGGACCGTTCGATTTTTCTGACCACATCATGCGTCAAAAGTTCACATGAAGTTCCCATGAGAGCATCCCCCCCCCGAACACACACACACACACGCGCGCGCGCGTTTGTATAACCGGAGTAGCTGCGATTTATTGAAAAATAGGAGAAGACATTGGAGGCGCCGGTTAAGGCCAGAGACCCTCTGATGCCTAAGTCAGGTAGTTTCGAAGGAGGAATAGAAGAATCGGGATAGTTGTTGTGCGTTTTACTGTAGAGGATGCCTTTATTTATAGACTTTTGGGAGCGGTGACACATATGACAATGCCTCTGGTGATTACGTATTACGGAAGAAATCTTCTTCTAGATGCGTCGTGGTTATCTCCCCGAGATCCACGGCAAAGATCTTATCTCAATATATTCTAAGTGTCGATGTTGGTAACGAGGTATCTGAGGCCGACCTCCGAGTTCAAGGTCTTTGGTCGAAGCCGACCTCTAAGGCCAAGGTTGATACCCGAGGCCGAGGTCAATATCCGAGGTCGAAGTTGGCACTTGAGGCCGAGTTCGTCATCCGAGGTCAAAGTTGGTAACCGAGGCCGAGGTCATATCCAAGGTCGACCTCCAAGGTTGGTAATCGAGGCCGAGGTCGAAGCAATCCATAATCATCGAGTATAGCTGTTTGGCTCATCTGTCTCATACATCTGGTCAGTTCATTTTTACCCATAACAATAGATATATACAATGTTTTATGTATCGTTGTCGCATAATGTATCACACCCTCAGGATACGGGTACATAAAGATTATCATATAGGATATATTGATTATACTGCGTAATGTATCATTGTTGTTGGAAAGGATGGGAAAATATTGGGAAATTGGTCAAATTTTTCAATGAAATTTCAAAAATTGTTAAAAAAAGACTACACAAAATGGATAGAGGTGAGAGCATGAAGCAAAATCGCAGACAACATGTGGCCTAAGATGCCAATCATAAAATCCCAGCCAATTAACAGGCCCAATCCAGATCATGGGATCATATAAGAGGTGGGACCATGTAGCAAAATCACATAACAGATAGGATGTGTTATGTCTATCAGGTTATCAATGTATAGCACGTGCGTTAGCATACATACAGTGCTGTTATGTGGCAGGTGGTCCCATTGTCGAACGTGCATTTGCATTTGATGGCCGGGTTCATGTCCACATCATCGTCGATGCTCTTCGAATCATCAACGGCGACCCCACTGCATGGATCACCACTTATGTTCCACGGAGGCAATGCAGACACGTTCCATTCCCAAAAGATGGAGTTTAGAGCGACCACTGCACCATCCAAAGGAAATGTGTTAAGAGCCAACAATACGGATCACTTCATGCATGGATGGTCATGATTCAGCTATGTAATCATGCATTGGATTATTTCCTCTCTTTCTTACAACCGCTTGCTATTTTCCAGTTTTGAAAGCACAACTCTTTTCAATTGCTGGACGCAGCACTGGGCACATGGCAGTGGGCCCCACCATGGATGGCTTATAGCACGAGAATTCCATTTGTCTAATACTCCGAACCATTTCAAAGGTTGCTTTGCCAATGGATTGTTCGGAAAGATACACATTCAAGTTCGACAGGCAAAGGTCGTGAAACCACACGAACCAATTTAAATATTCAATCAAAGGGATTATCTTTCTGTCGTCCCCCTTCCAAGGTGAGGCCCATCATATAAACAGCTTGGATCATTGAGAAATGACCCAAAATCATAAGCTAAAGTCATTGTACCCTATAGCAATACATCCGAATAATCCAACATTTGAACAGTCCTGGCCCAATGGACCCAGCTGGTTGACGGCCCTGATAGATTTCATCCATTAGCATCAGAAAGTCAACATTGCTTTAGATTCAATGTTTTGCTACCAATGGCAAAACCACTCCATTCTTAATTAAATAAAATATTGTAATATATCATGAGCAAACACATGTATGTGATCCAGCCGTTCATCTGGCTAGGCCCACCAGACATCTGCCATCGTCCATAATTCTCACCCGCCCAACAATCCTAACCATCCGATAGCATTACTTGTGAGGATTGCAAATGAATGGTCAAAGGTAAAGGTTCCAAACAATCCCAAAAGTCATGATCGGATGGATGGGATTGTCCATCGTGCGTGATTTTCTGAATATCAACGTAGCCCCGTCAGATGAACAGTGTGGAGCTCGTGCACAACGCCCACGCGTGTGGCATCTGATTCGCTCGTACAGACCAACAAAAATAAAATGATGTCCCCGTTGAAAAATGAAAAATTGCAGTATAAGTCACCTTGGATACCGTGACAGGTACCATATTATAGTAATATAAAATTACAGTACTCTACCAATCCGGTGCACGGCGCATGCATACAACCGTTCGTGTATATGCTTTTCCCCCATTGATACACCGAATTATTGGGTGTATATGCTATTTACCAACTTCTGAGTTCAGATTTATGGAAAAGGCAAATAGTGACTATGGATACACCCACGAACACTAAGCATGTGGTGGCCCCCACTCATCATTGCCCAACCATGATCAGAGGCGATAAAAAGTAGATACACTGATAGTCCGGTATATATTCCTTGAACCAAATGCTCTTAAGTAGGTGAAAGTGAATCTCTATCTCTCTCAACGACCATTTCATAGCCCAAAATAATTTTCCTTTCTTTGAGAACAAAGGCCAAAAAATAGCTAGAAATCTCAGATGGGTTTCACTTGTTTGGCAAGCAAAATAAAAATAAAAATAAAATAAAATTAGAGCCCAAAAAATGATACTTTTAAAGAAATTCTAATTTCCCACAAAAGAGAGTATTCGTAAGCTGCATGCATCACTGCCCAACCATGACCAGAGATAATACAAAAGCATATACACCGAAAGTTCAGTATATACTCTTTGCACCCAATTCTTCTTTGGCAGGTGAAGGTGACTCTCTCTCTCTCTCTCTCTCTGACTATTCCAAATCCCCCAAAATGATAATTCTCTCGAAGAAAAAGAAATAAAATAAAAGCTTGAAATCTCACATGGGTTTCTATTGTATTGCAAGAAAACGACCAAACCTTCAATCACAAAGACAAATAAATAAAATCGTACATTTAATCTAGAGAAATGCTCCCGTGCTCGTGGAGCACTCTATAAATTATAGTGCTCCTATTTACATCGGTCCATTTGGATAGTTCAATTGATGAATCTGGGCAGTCTATTAAGTCCAGAACACATTTCATGGACTACGATCCAAAAATCAAACTCATCGAATGCTCTAATTCACCCTCGATTTCGCCTTATTTTCTGTAGCCTTCCTTTCCAAGCTATGGATGAGATTACTACATTCCTTAAAAATAGTGATTCTTTAAAATTATAAGCAATCCGTGACGTGTCCTAATAAATAGATGGACCAGATTGTCAATTGGACCTATTTTATTGAAATAAATCTTGACCGTCCATATTAAAACCCGATGATCAACGGTTAAAATTTGTTAGATTGGTGTGATATTTTCATGGTAGTCAATAAAACATAGGTTGGACCTAATGAACAAACCAGATCAATAAATTGGACTGAATTGGGTCGTCCAAGTGAACTGACACAAGTAAGAGCACCATAACTAAGAATGCTCTGAGAGCGCAGGAGGATTTTTCTTTTAATGTATAAACAAAATTACAATTTCCCACATAAGGGCGTATTTGCAATTGCATGTATAGCACATATATAAATACACAGACAGGTGTCGTACATACCTTCCAATGGGTCTGTTGTAGTTCGAGCTGTGGACCTCTCTACCAAATAGAAGAGATGTATACACCCAAAGCAAAATACAAGTAATATACGTATCAACTTCATCTTTCTATCAAAACCTCTTTCTGCATCAAATGGCTGAGAGAGAAGAAATGAACCCAAATGATCTTCTAGAGATAAGGAAATGGACCCAAATGCTCGTATCCTCTTTTTGTGATTTTTGGAGAGAGAGAGAGAGAGAGAGAGAGGGAGGGAGCTTGCCTTGCCATGCCGTCGTTGAATCAGTTCATTTTCCCTCTGTCGCGACTTACGATATAGCGTATGTCGCCACCCACCGGTGCCGACGTGTTGAGATAGTGCAGATGATCAGTACCGTCCATATTGTGGAATCAATTCCATATGGACTACTTAAGTAAAATAATGCTGAACGGATGGTATTGATCATCACCATCTGTAGAAGAATTTAGAAGAACGAAAGTAAAATTTTCAATGGCTTGCATTCAACTGTAAAAATTCAAAAGATGCTATCGTTACAGAAGGGTAATTATGATAAAATGTCTTATCAATGATGTTATCTGAAAATGGACGGTTCAAATTATCAGACCATATAAGAAAGTGGGCCTCAATGGGTGGTCACATAAACTAGACACTGAACCGCGACGGATGCAAAACGAACACGCGGTGTATTATGAGTAATTTACGACTGTACGACCCATTTATGGCCCAATTAGGAGACTAAGCCCACCTCATTTTCCTCTGCGAGAATACGCCCCAGCTGTACGGACGCCTTTCCAAAGGTTGAAAATGCCCCTCCTTTTTCAATTTTAGCCCACTATCTCATTTACGCTCAAAAACACGTCCGGACTCGTGTCTATCAACCCTCTCTCTTCTTTTCACCTATTTTCTTCACTAAATCGCCGTACAATCTTCATTTTCTTCACTAAATCCTCGTATAATCTTCATTTTCTTCACTAAATCGCCATATAATCTTCATCATACTATCACATTACATATTCCCTATTACATTCTCCTTCAGCCCAAGCGCATTCTTTTTACGAATGCACGTGAAATCTTGAAGACCTCTCTCCAAAGAACGTGTTTCACATCAACGCATTCTTATTCTTTTTCTGGAACACGGATTTCACTGAGTGTTAGGGAGTGATTGTAGTTCGCGGTCAACTACCTTGAAGTTTAAATTTTAGGTAAATTTGTAATTGTTTACATAGAAGACCATGGTCAATTTCACGTGGTCAATATCCTGCATTGCTAAGTCAAATTTATGTGACCATCCAATTAGATGAAGTATCGTGGTCAATTTCACTCACTTTCCGGTCAATATACTGAATTGATCGGTCAACTTCATACACTACTTGGTGATTTTCACGCAATTTACTATCAAATTGTAGTGCGTTTCTGTAATACGACGTTGAATCTGTAGTGCATTTAGTGTAATACGTTTGTGAATGTTATATATTGAATACATCCATTGCTTTTTTTGAGCCTGTTTGGTTTTCTATAATCCAGATAAATCGCCGTAAAGAAGTAATTATTACATTTTTTCACTTGTTTGGAAACGAGTGAGTAATTTCACCTAGAAAATCAGTCTGAAAATGTTGCCTTAAATGCATGGGCCCACCATAATGTATATAATATATCCGTGTCGTCCATCTGTTTATTTAGAATATTTTGAGGCTAGATGCGAAAAAATTTGGAAGATCTAATGTTCAATTGGCCCACATGAAAGGAAACAATGGATTTAATTTGTCCACTGTTGAAAGTTGATTCTTTTACTGGGCCCACATTGAGGTTTATTCACCATCTAACCCGTTCATAGGGTCACATGGACACGGATAAGTGAAAAGTATAAATATAAGCTTGATCTAAAATTTCTAAGGCCCTCAACAAGTATTTAATGGTAGGCATTCAATTCTCATGATTTCGTGTGGTGTGGTCCACTTGATGTTTTGATTTGCCTAATTTTTGGGGTCATGCCTTGAATTCATTTGGCATAATGTATGGGCGGTAAATTCCTCGATTTATGAGTCAGCATTGGGAAAGATCTTACCTTGATAAATAATGATTACTCATTTACAAGATAATTACACTTGAGCCAGAAAACCAAATAGGCCCTGAAATTGCGAATTGTTATCACTACGATTCAAATTTCCAACAAGACATTCATTTGACGGTCAATACCATTCATTTGAAGGTCAATCCCCTTCACTCAACGGTCTATTCCACGCATTTGTACAGTTAATTCCATGCGAATCTCCCTAACCTCACGGTCAATTCAATTCATTTCGCGGTCTACATTGGGAAAGATGTTGTAATTACATAGGTAAATAATTATTACTTGTAATTACATGGTAAATACAAGTGAGCCCAAAAATCAAACGGGACCTGTTCACTTACTTTGCAATCATTTTCAATCCTTTCAGGACCCAGAATTGAATGATAATTCATCGCGAAAAATGCAACATTCCCTGGATGTGAGTAAAATTGACTGTGAAGTGAGTAAAAATCGTTGCGAACTGAGTGGCATACATTCCTGTAATTTAAAATTTTGCGAATCTGACCGATAAGCCTGTCATACTTGAGCTGGTACAATGGTGGATTTCCTACTACTCGGTCAAATCCACCATATACATGTGAACACTAAACGAGTTATATTATTGTGTTTGTTTTCAGGAAATGGCTTCAGTAATCATCCTATGCTCATATGGTGGGGAATTAGTTTGTGAAAATGATCGTTATACGTACAAGGGTGGAGAGTCGAAAACTACAGCTGTATGTGTTGACATTCCATATGAACAGCTTCTATCGAAAATGTACAAAATTGCGAAGAGTAGAACTGAGGATTACGATATAAGGTTGAGGGTATTGTATCCTTGCACAAACCAATCAGTCCCTCCAGTTGTAATTGAAGACAATGACGATGTGAGAATATTCTTGACAGCACAACTGAAGCACCCGGATCACTACATCCCTTTATTCATCGAGACAATGCAGCGCGTTAATGAACCAGTACTCGAAGACCAGGTCGGTTATAGTGGGTTCGAACATGACACCCCAGCAGTAGGAAGTTTGGGTGAGGAACATATCTTTACTTACAAATATAAGTGTTCACCTTCACAGGTTCCTCCAAACAGCACTCCGGTACCCGTGCCGGCTCATACACCAAACTTGATGATAAGTCAAGGTCATACATCAAACTTCATAACAACTCCAGTGAGGTTGTCGGCTGACGTGAACCTCAAACTTGAATACATGGTAACACCTTCACTTATGAGAGTAGATTTGCCCTCAACATCCAACATCGGAAATGTGAGTGGAAGCGACATTTCATTGCTTGAGCAGGGTCGATCATTGGACTTCACCACAAGGCTTCCCATCGTGCCTTTCGATGATGCTGGTTTCACCAATGCGGACTTGTCACCGTATTCATGTTCTGTTGATGACCCAATTGATATAGCCGTTAACCAAACGTTCGAGGACAAGAGCCGGTGTCAGTATATTTTGAGGCAATTTGCAATCCGCAACAACTTTCAATACAAGGTATTGTATTCCACAAAGAAGAAATTCGCCGTGGCATGTATGGAAGATAAGTGTGAATGGAGGGTGCACGCATCTAGGGTGAACGGTGCGGGAATATTCAAGATTAAGACCTACAAGGAAAAATATACTGTGGAATGTCATGGATGAAGAGTGATCATCGGCAAGCAAGTAGTAAGCTGGCCAGCGAACTGGTTGTCAATCGCATTAAGCAACGCATGGGGTTAAGGCCGAAGGACATAATAGTCGCAATGTCAGATAAGTATAATATTGTTATTAGCTATAATAAGGCATGGCGTGCTAAAGAGATTGCAATCGATCGCGTAATGGGGTCTTATGAAGACTCTTACAAAGAACTCCCGATGTATTTACATGAGTTGAGGATGGCGAACCCGGGGACTTTGACTTCTCTGCTTGTGAATCAACAGACGATGAGGTTTGAGAGATGTTTTGTTGCACTCGGACAGTGTGTTAGAAGTTTTCAAACATCTCTGCAAAGGGTCTTGGCCGTTGATGGGACGCATTTAAAAGGTAAGTACAAGGGTATTTTGTTTGTTGCTACGGCATTGGATGGTGACAATCACATCTTTCCAGTCGCTTTTGGTATCGGAGAATCAGAGAATAGCAACAGTTGGAACTGGTTCCTTACATACCTCAACGATTCGTTAGGGAATTTACCTGGTCTTGTTATCATATCAGACCGTCATAAAAGGTCTAATGAAAGAAGTTCCACATGTCCTCCAGGCAGCAATCCATGGGTACTGCGCCTACCATATATACCGAAACTTGGTGGATACGTTCAAGTCATTGAAAATCTACTACTGGCAGGCTGTAAAGACTTGTAGGAGGGCTGATTTCGATAAATTCATGCATCATATCGAACTTGCCAACCCCCCAGTACATGCATGGCTAAGGGAAATAGGTTATGAAAAGTGGGCATCTTCGCATTTCCTAGGAAAAAGGTTCAATTTGGTGACTACAAACATAGTTGAGTATGTTAACGCTCTATTCAAAGAAACACGAGAATATCCAGTGACTATGCTGATAGAGACGGTCAGATTGAAAATTCAAGAGATGTTTTGTAAAAGAAGAGAATCAGCCTCATCATTTGTTGGACCGTTGACACCGTGGGCCGAGAAACAAATAAAGGATCTCATACCGAAGGCACGAGATGTTCGTTGCCACGCAATTTCCCGAGATTAATACTATATTGTGGGAGACTACAATGATACCGTCAAACTCAATGAGCTTTCATGTACATGTCGCGAGTTTGAAGTAAAGGGTTTGCCTTGTTTTCATGTTCTTTCAGCATGTATAAACCACAATCTTCTTCATTACTCGTATTGCTTCCCGTTGTACACGGCGAGGAATTATCAGATCACCTATGAAAATTCGGTGTACCCAGTATGGGACAAAAGTCAATGAAAAATTTCTCCTGCATTCAAGGAGTACTGTTCGAGAATCCGGCCTCCGCTACAAATGAGGTCAGCTGGAAGACCAAAGAAGGCACGGATCCTTTCCCGTGGAGAGGAACGAACTACAAAAATATGTGGACGTTGCAAACAAGCGGGTCATAATCGTCGGAGCTGCAAATTTTCAATACCTTCAAAATAATGTAATTTGAATTGCATTTTTTGTAATACGACTGTAAATGTTGTATATTGAATACATCTATTGCTTTCTTTGAAATTGTTAAGAGTATATTGAATTATGCCCATTCACTTCATGTTATAAGGGCACTTCATGGTCATTTCAATGCATATCACGGTCATTCCTGCCTATTCCGTGTTGATTCACGGTCGTTTCGAGGCATTTCGCGGTCCAATCGCCTCACTTCATGGTCAGTTCCATGCATACCACGGTTAATCCCGCCTATTCCGTGTTGATTCATGGTCATTTTCGAGGCATTTCGCGGTCATGCCTCTTCATTTCACGGTCATTCTTGCCTATTCCGTGGATGATGTATGTTCTAAAGGAACAACAAGCATGGTTACTGGTTATCTTGTAAACAATTCCCTGTTGATTCACGGTCATTTCCAGGCACTTCATGGTCACTCCCCTTCACTTCACGGTCATTTGCGTGCACTTCACGGTTCACGGTCATTTCCAGGCATATCACTGTCACGCCCCTTCACTTCGAGGTCATTTGCAGGCATTTCACAATCAATTCGCTTCAAACCATGATCATTCCCATGCATTTCACAGTCATTCCCAAACAATTCCGTGTTGATTCACGGTCATTTCTAGGCATCTCACGGTCACGCCCCTTCACTTCAAGGTCATTTGCATTGCATTTCTTCGTCAATTCGCTTCAAATCTTCGTCAATTCGCTTCAAACCATGATCATTTCCATGCATTTCACGGTCAATTCGCTTCAATTCATGATCATTCCCATGTATTTCACGGTCATCCCAAATAATTCCGTGTTGATTCACGGTCGTTTCGAGGCATTTCGCGGTCAATTCCCTTCACTTCGCGGTCACTTGCAGGCACTTCGCGGTCAAATCGCTTCAAACCATGATCATTCTCATGCATTTCAGGGTCATCCCAAACATTTTCGTGTTGATTCACGGTCGTTTCGAGGCACTTCACGGTCAATTCCCTTCACTTCACGGTCATTTGCATGCATTTCGCGGTTGATTCGCTTCAAACCATGATCATTCCCATGCATTTCACGGTCGTCCAAAACAATTCTGTGTTGATTCACGGTCATTTCGAGACATTTCGCGGTCAATTCCCTTCACTTCACGGTCAATTGCATGCATTTCGCGGTCAAATCGTTTCAAACCATGATCATTCTCATGCATTTCACGGTCGTCCGAAACAATTCCGTGTTGATTCACGGTCGTTTCGAGGCATTTCGCGGTCAATTCCCTTCACTTCACGGTCATTTGCATGCATTTCGCGGTTGATTCGCTTCAAACCATGATCATTCCCATGCATTTCACGGTCGTCCAAAATAATTCCGTGTTGATTCACGGTCGTTTCGAGGCATTTCGCGGTCAATTCCCTTCACTTCACGGTTAGTTGCATGCATTTCGCAAATCGTTTCAAACCATGATCATTCCCATGCATTTCACGTCCAAACAATTCCGTGTTGATTCACTCTCGTTTCACTCCGTCATCAATTCCCTTCACTTCACGGCCAATTGCATGCATTTCATGCCAAATCGTTTCAAACCATGATCATTCCCATGCATTTCACGGTCGTCCGAAACAATTCCGTGTTGATTCACGGTCATTTCGAGGCATTTCGCGGTCAATTCCCTTCACTTCACGGTCAGTTGCATGCATTTTGCGGTCAAATCGTTTCAAACCATGATCATGCTCATGCATTTCACGGTCGTCCAAAACAATTCCGTGTTGATTCACGGTCGTTTCGAGGCATTTAGCGGTCAATTCCCTTCACTTCACGGTCATTTGCATGCATTTCGCGGTCAAATCGGTTCAAACCATGATCATTCCCATGCATTTCACGTCGTTCAAACAATTCCGTGTTGATTCACGGTCATTTCGAGGCATTTCGCGGTCAATTCCCTTCACTTCACGGTCATTCGCATGCACTCGCAAATCGTTTCAAACCATGATCATGCTCATGCATTTCACGGTCGTCCAAAACAATTCCGTGTTGATTCACGGTCGTTTCGAGGCATTTAGCGGTCAATTCCCTTCACTTCACGGTCATTTGCATGCATTTCGCGGTTGATTCGCTTCAAACCATGATCATTCCCATGCATTTCACGGTCGTCCAAAACAATTCCGTGTTGATTCACGGTCGTTTCGAGACATTTCGTGGTCAATTCCCTTCACTTCACGGTCAGTTGTATGCATTTCGCGGTCAAATCGTTTCAAACCATGATCATTCCCATGCATTTCACGGTCGTCCGAAACAATTCCGTGTTGATTCACGGTCGTTTCGAGGCATTTCGCGGTCAATTCCCTTCACTTCACGGTCATTTGCATGCATTTCGCGGTTGATTCGCTTCAAACCATGATCATTCCCATGCATTTCACAGTCGTCCAAAACAATTCCGTGTTGATTCACGGTCGTTTCGAGACATTTCGCGGTCAATTCCCTTCACTTCACGGTCATTTGCATGCATTTCGCGGTCAATTCGTTTCAAACCATGATCATTCCCATGCATTTCACGGTCGTCCAAAACAATTCCGTGTTGATTCACGGTCGTTTCGAGGCATTTCGCGGTCAATTCCCTTCACTTCGCGGTCAGTTGCATGCACTTCGCGGTCAAATCGCTTCAAACCATGATCATTCCCATGCATTTCACGGTCGTCCAAAATAATTCCGTGTTGATTCACGGTCGTTTCGAGACATTTTGCGGTCAATTCCCTTCACTTCACGATCAGTTGCATGCATTTCGCGGTCAAATCGTTTCAAACCATGATCATTCCCATGCATTTCACGGTCGTCCGAAACAATTCCGTGTTGATTCACGGTCGTTTCGAGGCATTTCGCAGTCAATTCCGTTCACTTCACGGTCATTTGCAGGCATTTCGCGGTTGATTTGCTTCAAACCATGATCATTCCCATACATTTCACGGTCGTTTCGAGGCATTTTGCGGTCAATTCCCTTCACTTCACGGTCAGTTGCATGCATTTCGCAGTCAAATCGTTTCAAACCATGATCATTCCCATGCATTTCACGGTTGTCCAAAACAATTCTGTGTTGATTCACGGTCGTTTCGAGGCATTTCGCGGTCAATTCCCTTCACTCCATGGTCATTTGCATGCATTTTGCGGTCAAATTGTTGTAATTTCCGAAAGTTTTACGTATTTTGAATCGATATCGATGATCTCGATACATTGTGTTTACAGTGAAAGGCAGTGGCTGATATCTTGCAATATTGTGGGTTAGGAGAAGTATGGAAAAAAGTGCGGTCATTAGTGAATCCAAGGTAATTTAATGATGGTGAAAGTAAACCTTCCGGTTGCATGCAAAAAATATAAATGAAAAAGGTTCCACTCAACTCCATCTGTAAGAAATGCCATGCCTAGGGACACCTTTTATGATACATCGCCGCAAAAGGTCTCCTCAAATAATTTCGAACCATCAACATGTTTGTGTGTGTAATCTGAATTTCAACCGAAACTTTACATTAACAGCCAAAAGGGCATCTCATTGCCCGTGCACTCCAAATACTATTTCTCGTCAGGTTAAGGTTGTAAATATTATTGATTGTTACCACGGTCATCTCCATTAAGCCCTTGCATGAAGCCCATACCACTATCAGAAGCTGGACATTTTCTGGAACTTATCGATATATCGAACTATTGTCGATATATCGAATACTTGTCGATATATCGATACTTAGATATATCGACATGTACTCGATTATATCGATAATACAATTTAAAAAGCATTATGTCGCTGGACAGAGTGTGACTATTTTTGATCAATCGAACATGAGTCGATATATCGGTCGGTTGTAAGGATGACTTACTAATATTATATCGACTAAATTTCGATATAATCGACAACTTACTATAGAATTGATCGATTAAGTTTCGATTCTATCGATGATATTCGATATATCGTGTTACATTCGATATATCGAAGTGTAATTTTTTTGTATTTTTTTTTCTAACGTGTTTGAAATATTTTTTTTTTTGTTTGCTTTTATAGGTTAGCTTTTTAGTACACGCCCGTGTTGGTACACACTCCATGTTATCCAAGTTGTGTTTATAGTGTGCTTCTTCTAGTTTCTTAAGTTGCACGGTCACTTGCAGGCACTTCGCGGTCAAATCGCTTCAAACCATGATCATTCCCATGCATTTCACGGTCGTCCAAAACAATTCTGTGTTGATTCACGGTCGTTTTGAGACATTTCACAGTCAATTCTCTTCACTTCCCGGTCAGTTGCATGCACTTCGCGGTCAAATCGCTTCAAACCATGATCATTCCCATGCATTTCACGGTCATCCCAAACAATTCCGTGTTGATTCACGATCGTTTCGAGGCATTTCGCGGTCAATTCCCTTCACTTCGCGATCATTTGTAGGCACTTCGCGGTCAAATCGCTTCAAACCATGATCATTCCCCATGCATTTCACGGTCATCCCAAACAATTCCGTGTTGATTCACGGTCGTTTCGAGGCATTTCGCGGTCAATTCCCTTCACTTTGGGGTCATTTGCAGGCACTTCGCGGTCAAATCGCTTCAAACCATGATCATTCTCATGCATTTCACGGTCATCCAAAACAATTCCGTGTTGATTCACGGTCATTTCGAGGCATTTCGCGGTCAATTCCCTTCACTTTGGGGTCATTTGCAGGCACTTCGCGGTCAATTCGCTTCAAACCATGATCATTCCCATGCATTTCACGGTCATCCCAAACAATTCCGTGTTGATTCACGGTCGTTTCGAGGCATTTCGCGGTCAATTCCCTTCACTTCGCGGTCACTTGCAGGCACTTCGCGGTCAAATCGCTTCAAACCATGATCATTCTCATGCATTTCAGGGTCATTCCAAACATTTCCGTGTTGATTCACGGTCGTTTCGAGGCACTTCGCGGTCAATTCCCTTCACTTCACGGTCATTTGCATGCATTTTGTGGTCAAATCGCTTTAAACCATGATCATTCCCATGCACTTCACGGTCGTCCGAAACAATTCCGTGTTGATTCATGGTCGTTTCGAGGCATTTCGCGGTCAATTCCCTTCACTTCACGGTCATTTGCATGCATTTCGCGGTTGATTCGTTTCAAACCATGATCATTCCCATGCATTTCACGGTCGTCCAAAACAATTCCGTGTTGATTCACGGTCGTTTCGAGGCATTTCGCGGTGAATTCCATTCACTTCACGGTCATTTGCATGCATTTCGCGGTTGATTCGTTTCAAACCATGATCATTCTTTCAGCATTTCACGGTCGTCCAAAACAATTCCGTGTTGATTCACGGTCGTTTCGAGACATTTCGCGGTCAATTCCCTTCACTTCACGGTCAGTTGCATGCATTTCGTGGTCAATTCGCTTCAAACCATGATCATTCCCATGCATTTCACGGTCGTCCGAAACAATTCCGTGTTGATTCACGGTCGTTTCGAGACATTTCGTGGTCAATTCCTTTCACTTCGCGGTCAGTTGCATGCACTTTGTGGTCAAATCGCTTCAAACCATGATCATTCCCATGCATTTCACGGTCATCCAAAACAATTCCGTGCTGATTCACGGTCTATTCGAGGCTTTTTTATACATTTTTGTAGTATAAATTAGCACAGAACCCTCTTATATCTTTACTATTTTGAACTAAATGAAGGGCACAGATAACCTGATCTGTTCTTTATGTATAGATTTGTTTAATTGTGTGAGTGTACAGTAAACGTCTCTTCATAAAATAATAAAATAAATAAAGTAAAAATAAAAATTGATGTGACGTGAAGGGCATGACCGTGAAATAAGCCGAAAGGACCGTGAATCAAGACGGAATAGGAGGGAATGACCGTAAATGAATATGGAATAGGCGGGAAATGACCGTGATGTGTGAAGAAATGACTGTGAAGAAAAGATATCATTTACTGCAAAATGTTGTCTTCACCATTCATAATGAAAACAATATTACAAATACATCATTTCCTTCAAATTTATGACAAAATATACAACACATCATTTACATCCTTTCACCATGAATGTCATATCGTACATCATTTACAACATTTCACAAAATTTTTCGATTCCTCTCAAGCCTAAGACAAATATATCATATTTTCAACTCACTAAGGCAATCATAGGCTATTGACTCCCTAAAGCTGGAAGTGAATGGCCGCAAGTCTCTCCCTGTCAAAATGTGGTTGCTACACAAAATGTCGATATATTTCATGACAAAAATGCCACAGTCATATCCGTTCGTCTGCTTTGGTATAGATGTATCTTCTCTGACCGTCCAAGCATTTCCTTCCAGCGTAGCCCTATCTCCAGTGGCGTAAAATAATATAGGCAAGGCCTCCTTTATCAGATCAATATGTTGCCTGTATCGATTAAGTGCCCTCGAGTATAAACTGTCAAGTATAATGATTTCTCGGTCTCGAGGGTGGATGACCATCAGGTACCAATGACTGTTGGCGTGATTGACTGGTACATATGCCTGTCCATGTTTGGCAAGATAAGATATCAATATCCAGAAATTTAAGATTTGGGTATACCTAGCATTGATAACGTGTAACGACACCATTACCTCTTCATGTTGCCACATGGCCTTCTGCCCCTCATGCGGCTTGACAATGCTGATCGGAGAGAGTTTTTCTAGCCCTTTAAATAATAAACGTGAATCGTCACTGCCAACATCCCGATATATTCGCAATGTCGACATTTGCATGCCGATACATGGCTATTACAAACAACATAGTAAATTAGAACATATATCATATAATGGAATAGCATATTAACGATGATCCAAATCATATAGTCACCAGGAAATATGTGGGACAGAACTTGCAGTCCTTTGTATATAATAGAGGAAATGATCGGTGTCTTCTCTCCAAGAAATCGACGTACTTGTCAATAGCCTAATCAATAAAGAAGGAAAATTAACCTATATACTCTTTTATATACAAATTTTAAAAATAACCATATATGTATGTGTGATTTTCTTACCACGCTGTCAACCCAAGCATTCTTCTCCCAAATGGTCTTGAACCATCGAAATTCAGGTGATTCTTTGTTTGCGTTGGCCCAGCTTTCCAATTCATGGAGTTCGTCCTGCGATATTACCCTAAGTGGATCGATCATGGCCTGGAGGGGTATCGGAGAAGTCGGAAATTCTCTCTGTTTCTCATCGTTGGCGGCGTTGCTTGGAGTGGTTTGCACGGCAGAGATAGAAATGAATGGAGAACACTTGTAGACAGACGGCTTCAGCACCCTCTTAGGTCTCCTCGTATATACTGGAATGGATTGCAGTGATTTCTCACGTATATCAACGCCCAACGCGTCCTCGTCCTCCTCAGACTCTTTCTTCTGATTCTCACAGTCCTCCTTCCAAAACCGAATCTTCTCTATACGAAATGCCTCCATCTGCTTCTTCAACTCCACTTTACCCTCCTCCAACTCTTCCCTCTCCTTCTTCAATTCTTCCTTCTCCCTCAACAGCATTTCCCTCTCCTTCTTCAAAACCTCCATCTCATTCAACTCCTCCTTCTCTAACCTCAAAGCTTCTTTCAGTTTCAGCATTAGTTCAACCTCATTAAGTACTACTTCTCTCTCCCTCTTAATCGATTCTTCTCTCTCTTTTAGTGTGCGTTCGAGAAGCTTCAACTCTTCCCTCTCTCTCTCCAACTGAAGCCTCTGCGCCTTCAGCTCCTCCCTATCTTCCATCGACTCCCCAGTGAGTTACAACTCCGCTCCCTCTCCCTCTCCATCACCAGTACTGTCTTCCTCTCCCCCTTCTCCCTCTCCACCCTCTTCACCCTCTCCCTGTCCCGATTTCTCCTCCATAACTGCATCATCTTCATCTTTAGTGCTCTACAGAATGAAGCAATGTATGTATCAGTTATATAACATGTCAAATTAAATATAAAATATCAACATAAAGGAAGACGTTTCTGACATCTTACATCAAATATATCACGGGCCAAACGAACGGACTCTGTTTCCAACTCCTCTGTGGTTGGCTCTAAGTTAACAATGATCTTAGCCTGCAAGAGAACATCTTCATTTTCTGGCTACAAAAACACACACGCAAACACACAAAGACACACACACACACAAATATATATAGTTAAATGAGTGACCACTTAGTTTCATAGAAATTGACTTACATCTTTACTCTCTATAATTTCATGAATCTTCTTATACCTCGGAAGCTTCCATCCCCGATATTGTATGATTCGTGGAAATTGGAAGGGAACGTATGAAATTATACATTGTTGGAGAGCTGGTACTCTCTCAACGGCCCATATCTGTTACAATGAAATAACAAGATTAAATATATTTTGCTATAAACTATGAATTAAAAAAGACCAGGAAAGAATCCGTACCTTTAGGGGAAAAATGCAACAGGTGATATTATAATGAGGCCCTTGGGATGCCATGAAGGCATTCTCGATCCCTTCTGTCATCGTTTGGTAGGCCAAACTACCCCAGGGGTAGATATTAAAATCTTTCAATGAGTCGACAAGGTCAATAAACTCTTTACAACATTTAATTTTCGTGTCGGTACCCCTAACAAACCACTCTACACATAATATTAGGGCTAACTTCACGACATCTTTGTGCTCATTGCTATCAACTATCCTATTGAACACCTCTTGTATATGCTTCTTTAGGATAGGATATGTATGGAAGTATTTGTCTCTTAATGACTTCTTCGAACAATGGATATTGGGTATATAGAGATCACTAGTCTTCAGCCCTGTTATTAGGGTGAAGTCCATCTTGGTAAATTTTATACGGTTCCCCTGTATCTTGAATACAAAGTTGCCTATATATCTGTTAATAAGTGCGTGAAAAATGGCTCCTATAAACCTGAATGATGGAATGTCTAATAAAAATGAGAATGGGGTCTGCCTAAATATATTTAATCTAGTGTTATTCTTCTCCAACCCCTTCTTCACACTATCAAACCACCATGTCAATGAACATCTGCATGAGATAGTAGGGGCCGACTCGCCAATTCCCTTATGCAAGGGTTTGTCATCTGCAATGATGAATTAGAAATTAAATTAACGATAACATTCTGTATTTAACGACACATAATGTAAAAGTTGACTTACTATGGTGAAAATTCTTAAAGTATGGTGTGACTATATCGAGTTAGCGGTCAGTTTTTGGCGAATTCCAAATGAAAGTACAAGACTTATTAGTGAATTTTCACAAGTTTTGGGCCTCTTTCACTCATTTGTCAGTGTATTTCATACAGTTCTTGGTAAATTTATATCAAGGTTGGCAGTCAAAAAAATGTCAATATCAAGCAGTCAATCGGGCATTTTGAAGAATTTCATGTCAAATGGTCATCTCATGGGTCACATTCAACAACTTCACGGCCAATTTCACTAAGATATGGGTCAATTTCAGAGTTATATGTTGCATTTTGGCCATGAACGTCATGGATTTGACCATGTGCGGATTTGTCTAAGGACTGTAATCGACCGTTAAGTGAAGGGGATTGACTATGAAATGCATGGAATTGTCCGTGAGGTGAAGAAAATTGTCTGTGAAATAGGTGGAATTGAACGTGGTGTGAAGGGTATTGTCCATGAAAAGCATGGAATTGACCATGATGTGAAGGAGAATGACCGGGAATTGAACGCGAAATGCTTCGAAACGACCGTGAATCAACACGGAATTGTTTTGGACGACCGTGAAATGCATGGGAATGATCATGGTTTGAAACGAATTGACCGCGAAATGCCTGCAAATGACCGTGAAGTGAAGGGAATTAACCGCGAAATGCCTCGAAACGACCGTGAATCAACACGGAATTGTTTGGGATGACCGTGAAATGCATAGAAATGATCGTGAATTGAAGCGAATTGACCGCAAAATGCATGCAACTGACCGCGAAGTGAAGGGAATTGACCGCGAAGTGCCTCGAAACGACCGTGAATCAACATGGAATTGTTTGGGATGACCGTGAAATGCATGAGAATGATCATGGTTTGAAGCGAATTGACTGCGAAATGCATACGAATGACCGTGAAGTGAGGGGAATTGACCGCGAAATGCCTCAAAATGGCCGTGAATCAACACGGAATTGTTTGGGATGACCGTGAAATGCATGGAAATGAACATGGTTTGAAGCGAATTGAATAACTCAGTGGGTCCTCGGTCTGTTAACTCAGTCGGTGCTCAGTCACTTTCATGCTCTTCATTTAGTTTCATATCTAATTTTATTCTTTGTTTAAACAACTCTCAATGTGGGCAATTTGAGTCCTGATTTCGCTCATTTATCAGGACATGCCATACCATTAAGCATTTTTAAAAAATGAAATTGAATTGGGGGACCGTGCGAATAAGTACTATAATATACAGTGGGGTCCACCCAAACAAAGCTTAATATTTTTAAAATTTGTAAATGGATTGTGGACGGTGCGCATATATAGTAAAATATATAGTGGGGTCGAAAAAACGAAAGCAGGGATTACAATATACCTGCCATTCGAGGCTTCTTAGCTGGGGGGATCATATTTTGTCCTATCTTCGGCTCAAAAAAGTCGAAAAAGACGTCTGTGAGGTGTGTATTTTCGACCAGATAAAGGGAAAAGAAGGAAGCGGTAAAAGAAGGGTTTTACTGCTTCAATGGACAGTCAGAGGGGGGAGAAGTGATCAGAAATTGGTAATCTACGGGTTGGATGAACGATCAGAGAGAGAAAAAAGGAAAAAAGCTAGGATTTTTTCGGTGGAGACGCAACTGGCAGCGGCAGACGGAACAAGCAAGGGCATTTTCGACCTTTGGCAAGCCCTCTGTACAGCTGGGTCGTATTCTCGCAAGGGAAAATGAGGTGGGCTTAGTCTCCTAAATGGGCCATAAATGGGTCGTACAGTCGTAAATTTCTCGTGTATTATTCATAAAGAACGAGAAATTTGCGACTGTACGACCCATTTATGGCCCATTTAGGAAACTACGCCCACCTCATTTTCCTTTGCGAGAATACGCCCGAGCTGTACGGAAGGCTTGCCAAAGGTCGAAAATGCCCCTGCTTGTTCCTTCAAGCGGATATGTGGCGCTCGAAGACCAGCGCTGACACTCCTCGAACTCCGAGTTGTACGAACGATTCAAAGATATCAGAGTTACATGGGCCCCACAGTTACGTATTTATTATATCCACAACGTTCATCCATAGTTCGAGATCATTTCGGAGCATTATAAAAAAAAAATCCTATCCAAAGATCAACTGGACCACACCACAAAGAGCAACGGGAAAAGTGATTTTAACCGTTAAAAATTTTGTAGGGCCCACCATAACATTTATTTTCCATCCAATATATTCATAATGTCACAAAGACCTGGATGAAGAGGAAAAACAAATTTTGTAATGATCCAAAACTTCTGGGACCCCTAAAAGGGTTTCAATGGTAGACGTTCAATCTTCCACTGCCTTTTACAGTGTGGTCCACTTGATAGCTAAATCTGTCTTATTTTTCTTCCCAAGCATTAGTACGAGTTCGCAAAATAGATGGACGGTTTGGATATAACACATACCTCATAAAAGGACCCACAAAGGCGGTGGGGATTACAACAGGGAAAAAAAAGAGCTGGTATCTTTGGCTACGGATTATAACCGTAGCGATAACCGCAGCCAATGCTTTTTCAATATGTCCTCTACGATACATCGAAGGTCTTTCGATATATACTTCGATATATCGAATGTCTTTCGATCAATCGGAAAAGGTCCAAAACTGTCCAGCAACTTTGCATAAAAAATCCTGCAATTTTCGATTAATCGAAGTGTATTCGATATGTATCGAAGATATAGCTACAGATTATAGCTGTAGCCATAATTGTAGTCCGTAAAAGTCTATGCAAATTTTTTTATTTTTTATTTTTTAGTTTTTATTTTTTACATGGAGAACTTTATTCTACCTACAATTTTCTCTAATACATATTTATATAAATATGTATATATAAGCATATAAAAAAAAATTCTCTCTTTTTTTCATTTATTTCTCTATTCATTTAACAAGAATATCTTATAAACCAAAATTAGTTACTTGATGTACCCTATATGATTTTGGGGTAGGAGAAGATACTTTAGCCAACTAACCTAGTTATTTTCTAAGATTCCATCGGGTCGATGGTCGAAAATCCATTTCATTCACTTTGCGGTCAATTTCAATCAGTTCGTGGTCATTTCCATGCATTTCACAGTCAATTCCTTCCACTTCACGGACAATTCCATGCATTTCACGGTCATCCCAAACTATTTCGTGTTGATTCACGGTCGTTTCGAGGCATTTCGCGGTCAATTCCCTTCACTTCACGATCATTTGCATGCATTTCGCGCTCAAATCGCTTCAAACCATGATCATTCCCATGCACTTCACGGTCATCCCAAACAATTCCGTGTTGATTCACGGTCGTTTTGAGGCATTTCATGGTCAATTCGCTTCACTTCACGGTCACATGCAACTGACCGCTGATCATGAATGAAGCGATTTGACGACGAAATGCATGTAACTGATCGTGAAGTGAAGCGAATTGACCGCGAAATGCCTCGAAACGACCGTGAATCAACACGGAAGTGTTTGGGATGACAGTGAAATGCATGGGAATGATCATGGTTTGAAGCGATTTGACCGCGAAATGCATGTAACTGATCGTGAAGTGAAGCGAATTGACCGCGAAATGCCTCGAAACGACCGTGAATCAACACGGAATTGTTTGGGATGACAGTGAAATGCATGGGAATGATCATGGTTTGAAGCGAATTGACCGCGAAATGCATGCAACTGACCGTGGAGTGAAGAAAATTGACCGCGAAATGCCTCAAACGAGTGAATCAACACGGAATTGTTTGGAATGACCGAAATGCATGGGAATGATCATGGTTTGAAGCGAATTGATCACAAATGCATGTAACTGACCGTGAAGTGAAGCGAATTGACCGCGAAATGCCTCGAAACGACCGTGAATCAACACGAAATTGTTTGGGACGACCGTGAAGTGCATGGGAATGATCATGGAGAGAAGCGAATGGAACGCGAAATGCATACAACTGACCGTAGAGTGAAGGGAATTGACCGCGAAAATGCCTCGATAGTGAATCAACACGAAATTGTTTGGGATGACCGCAAATGCATGGGAATGATCATGGTTTGAAGCGATTGACCGCTAAATGCATGCAAATGACCATGGAGTGAAAGGAATTGATGAAATGCCTCGGGAATGATCATGACCGTGAATCAAAATGACACGGAATTGTTTGGGACGATCGTGAAGTGCATGGGAATGATCATGGTTTGAAGCGAATTGACCGCGAAATGCATGCAAATGACCGATCAAGTGAAGGAATTGATCCGCAAATGCCTCGAAACGACCTGTGAATCAACACGAATTGTTTGACGATCGTGAAGTGCATGGGAATGATCATGGTTCGAATGCGAAATGCATGCAAATGACCGTGAAGTGAAGGAAATTGACGAAATGCCTCAACGCATCGTGAATCAACATTGTTTGGGATGACAAATGCATAAGAATGATTATGGTTTGAAGCAATTTGACCGCAAAATGCATGCAAATGACCATGCAACTTAAGAGACTAGAAGAAGCACACTATGAACACAACTTGGAAAACATGGAGTGTGTACCGACATGGGTGTGTACTAACAAGCTAACCTAAAAAAGTAAAACAAAAAAAATATATAAAAAAAATAAAAAAAATACATTAGAAAAAAAATAGAAAAATTACACTTCGATATATCGAATAGAACACGATATATCGAAACTCTTCAATATAATCGAAACCTAATCGATTAATGGTAGAGTAAGTTGTCGATTATATCAAAATTTAGTCGATATAATATTAGTAAGTCATCCTTACAACCGACCGATATATCGACTATTAATCGATTGATCGAAAATAGTCACACACTGTCCAGCGACAAAATACTTTTTAAATTGTATTATCGATATAATCGAGTAGATGTCGATATATCGAGGTATCGATATATCGACTAGATTTCGATATATCAAAAATTGTCAGAAAATGTCCAGCGTCGAACTGCTTTTTTAGTGCAATTTTTTTGTTTTTTTTTCTAATGTGTTTTTTTAATTTTTTTTATATATATTTTTTGTTTTACTTTTTTAGGTTAGCTTGTTAGTACACACCCATGTCGGTACACACTCCATGTTTTCCAAGTTGTGTTCATAGTGTGCTTCTTCTAGTCTCTTAAGTTGCATGGTCATTTGCATGCATTTCGCGGTCAATTTGCTTCAAACCATGATCATTCTCATGCATTTCGCGGTCATTCCAAACAATTCCGTGTTGATTCACGGTCGTTTTGAGGCATTTTATGGTCAATTTCCTTTACTCCCCGGTCATTTGCATGCATTTCGCGGTCAAATCGCTTCAAACCATGATCATTCCCATGCATTTCGCAGTCATCCCAAACAATTCCATGTTGATTCACGGTCATTTCGAGGCATTTCGCGGTCAATTCCCTTCACTGCATGGTCATTTGCATGCATTTCGCGGTCAAATCGCTTCAAACCATGATCATTCCCATGCATTTCGCGGTCATCCCAAACAATTCCGTGTTGATTCACTATTGCTTTCGAGGCATTTCGCACAATTCCTTCACTCACTCCACATGCATTTCGCAAAATCGCTTCAAACCATGATCATTCCTATGCATTTCGCTATTATCCCAAACAATTCCGTGTTGATTCACGGCTGTTTCGAGGCATTTCGCAATTCCCTTCACTCCATGGCCATTTGCATGCATTTCGCAGATAATTCGCTTCAAACCATGATCATTCCCATGCATTTCGTCCCAAATAATTCCGTGTTGATTCACTCATTTCGAGGCATTTCATGTCAATTCGCTTCAAACCATGATCATTCTCATGCATTTCATTCCAAACAATTCCGTGTTGATTCACTGTCTATTTTGAGGCATTTCACGGCCAATTCCTTCACTCCACGGTCATTTGAATGCATTTCGCGATCAAATCGCTTCAAACCATGATCATTCCTATGCATTTCGCGGTCATCCCAAACAATTCCGTGTTGATTCACGGTCGTTTTGAGGCATTTCGCGGTCAATTCCCTTCACTTCACGGTCATTTCCATGCATTTCGCGATCAATTCTCTTCAAACCATGATCATTCCCATGCACTTCACGGTCGTCCCAAACAATTCCGTGTTGATTCACGGTCGTTTCGAGGCATATCGCGGTCAATTACCTTCACTTCACGGTCATTTGCATGCATTTCGCGGGCAAATCGCTTCAAACCATGATCATTCCCATGCATTTCACGGTCATTCCAAACAATTCCGTGTTGATTCACGGTCGCTTCGAGGCATTTCGCGGTCAATTCCCTTCACTTCACGGTCATTTGCATGCATTTCGCGGTCAAATCGCTTCAAACCATGATCATTCCTATGCATTTCGCAGTCATCCCAAACAATTCTGTGTTGATTCACGATTGTTTCGAGGCATTTGCGTTCAATTCCCTTCACTCCACGGTTGCATGCATTTCGCTGTCAATTCGTTTCAAACCATGATCAGTCCCATGCATTTCTCTATCTTCCCAATTAATTTCGTGTTGATTCACGGTGCTTCGAGGCATTTCGCGATCAATTCCCTTCTTCACTCCACGGCCATTTGCATGCATTTCGCGGTCAAATCGCTTCAAACCATGATCATTCCCATGCATTTCGATCATCCCAAACAATTCCGTGTTGATTCACTTTCTTCGAGGCATTTCGCGGTCAATTCCCTTCACTCCACGGTCATTTGCATGCATTTCGCGGTCACATCGCTTCAAACCATGATCATTCTTATGCATTTCGCGGTCATCCCAAATAATTCCGTGTTGATTCACGGTCGTTTCGAGGCATTTCGCGGTCAATTCCCTTCACTCCACGGTCATTTGCATGCATTTCGCGGTCAAATCGCTTCAAACCATGATCATTCCCATGCATTTCGCAGTCATCCCAAACAATTCCGTGTTAATTCACGGTCGTTTCGAGGCATTTCGCGGTCAATTCCCTTCACTCCACGGTCATTTGCATGCATTTCGCGGTCAAAGCGCTTCAAACCATGATCATTCCCATGCATTTCGCGGTCATCCCAAACAATTTCGTGTTGATTCACTATTCGCTTCGAGGCATTTCGCTGGTCAATTCCCTTCACTCCACGGCCAATCATTCGCATGCATTTCGCGATCAATTCGCTTCAAACCATGATCATTTCCATGCACTTCACTATCGCCCAAACAATTCCGTGTTGATTCACGGTTCGAGGCATTTCGCGGCCAATTCGCTTCACTCCACTGGTCATTTACATGCATTTCGCCAATTCGATTCAAACCATGATCATTCCCATGCATTTCGCGGTCATTCCAAACAATTCCGTGTTGATTCACGGTCGTTTCGAGGCATTTCGCCAATTCGCCTCACTTCACGGCCATTTGCATGCATTTCATCAATTCGCTTCAAACCATGATCATTCCCATGCACTTCACGGTCGTCCTAAATAATTTCGTGTTGATTCACGGTCGTTTCGAGGCATTTCACGGTCAATTCGCTTCACTTCACGATCATTTGCATGCATTTCGCGGTCAATTCGCTTCAAACAATGATCATTCCCATGCATTTCATGGTCATTCCAAACAATTTCGTGTTGATTCACGGTCGTTTCGAGGCATTTCGCGGTCAATTCGTGAAGTGAAGGGAATTGACCGCGAAATGCCTCGAAACGACCGTGAATCAACACGGAATTGTTTGGGATGATCGTGAAGTGCATGGGAATGATCATGGTTTGAAGCGATTTGAGCGCGAAATGCATGCAAATGATCGTGAAGTGAAGGGAATTGACCGCGAAATGCCTCGAAACGACCGTGAATCAACACGAAATAGTTTGGGATGACCGTGAAATGCATGGAATTGTCCGTGAAGTGGAGGGAATTGACGGTGAAATGCATGGAAATGACCACGAACTGATTGAAATTGACCGCAAAGTGAATGAAATGGATTTTCGACCATCAACCTGATGGAATCTTAGAAAATAACTAGGTTAGTTGGCTAAAGTATCTTCTCCTACCCCAAAATCATATAGGGTACATCAAGTAACTAATTTTGGTTTATAAGATATTCTTGTTGAATGAATAGAGAAATAAATGAAAAAAAGAGAGAATTTTTTTTTTATATGCTTATATATACATATTTATATAAATATGTATTAGAGAAAATTGTAGGTAGAATAAAGTTTTCCATATAAAAAATAAAAACTAAAAAATAAAAAATAAAAAAATAAAAAAATTTGCATAGACTTTTACGGACTACAGTTATGGCTACAGCTATAATCTGTAGCTATATCTTCGATACATATCGAATACACTTTGATTAATCGAAAATTGTAGGATTTTTTATGCAAAGTTGCTGGACAGTTTTGGACCATTTCCGATTAATCGAAAGACATTCGATATATCGAAGTATATATCGAAAGACCTTCGATGTATCGTAGAGTGTCATATTGAAAAAGCATTGGCTGCGGTTATCGCTACGGTTATAATCCGTAGCTAAAGATACCGGCTCTTTTTTTTCCCTGTTGTAATCCCCACCGCCTTTGTGGGTCCTTTTATGAGGTATGTATTATATCCAAACCGTCCATCTATTTTGCGAACTCGTACTAATGCTTGGGAAGAAAAATAAGACAGATTTAGCCATCAAGTGGACCCCACTGTAAAAGGCGGTGGAAGATTGAACGTCTACCATTGAAACCCTTTTAGGGGTCCCAGAAGTTTTGGATCATTACAAATTTTGTTTTTCCTCTTCATCCAGGTCTTTGTGACATTATGAATATATTGGATGGAAAATAAATGCCATGGTGGGCCCTACAAAATTTTTAACGGTTAAAATCACTTTTCCCGTTGCTCTTTGTGGTGTGGTCCAGTTGATCTTTGGATAGGATTTTTTTTTTTTGATAATGCTCCGAAATGATCTCGAACTATGGATGAACGTTGTGGATATAATAAATACGTAACTGTGGGGTCCATGTAACTCTGATATCTTTTGAACCGTTCGTACAACTCGGAGTTCGAGGAGTGTCAGCGCTGGTCTTCGAGCGCCACCGATCCGGTTGAAGGAACAAGCAGGGGCATTTTCGACCTTTGGCAAGCCTTCCGTACAGCTCGGGCGTATTCTCGCAAAGGAAAATGAGGTGGGCGTAGATTCCTAAATGGGCCATAAATGGGTCGTACAGTCGCAAATTTCTCCATAAAGAACCACTGGGGTCAACTGGACGCGGATTGGTGCCGTACAGAGTAAACTCTGCTAGGTCCGCCTTGATGATGGGTCTTATCCACGCCGTCCATCTGGTTTGCCATATCATTTTAGGGCTTGATTCCAGAATTAAAGCATATCCAAATCTCAAGTCGACCACACCACACGAAACAGTAGGAATTGAACGCTGTGGTTGAAAATTTTCTTGATCCTGTCCATTATTTTTCTACGGTTTATTTTATAGTTTATTCTATTGAATATTTGACCACTAAAAATTAATGATCCGTTGAAATTGTGAAATGATGTAATTTATATAATATCCGCTGAGACCTGCACCTGGACACACTATTCTGCCGCGTGTACTGTAGAGAGATGGATAGAGGACGCGGATTGCGTACTAACCCCACCCCTCCCTAGCTCCGAACGGGCAGTTCCGTGGGCGGGACCGTGATGTATCTGTACATCCAAGCCGTCAATCTATTTTCTCAGATTATTTTAAGACAAAAAACAAAAATGAAGCAGATCCAACGGTCAAATGGACCACACCACAGATGACTCTTGGATTTAACGCAACCGACATTTAATGCTTTGTGCATTTTAATGCAACCAAGCTTATTATTTGGTGTGGTCCACTCTAGCGTTGGATCTGCCTCATTTTTGTGCTTATGCCTTAAGATAATATGAGAAAAGGGATTGATGGCTTAGATGTACAGATACATCACGGTGGGCCCTCTCACAGAACTGCCCTTTTGGAGCCAGGGACTGCGAGGGGACGCGGATTGCATACTACCAATCCATTTGCTCGTATTATTTTAAGCCGTCAAAACAAAAATGAAGGAGATCCAACGATCAAATGGACCACATCACAGCTGACTCTTGCATTTAATGCAACTGACATTTAATGCTTTGTGCATTTTAATGCAACCAAGCTTATTATTTAGTGTGGTCCACTCTAGCGTTGGATATGCCTCATTTTTGTACTTATGCCTTAAAATAATTTGAGAAAAGGGATTGACGGCTTGGATGTATGTGTTTTATCCATACTGCCCATCTATTTTTATAGATCATTTTATGTTATGAAATAAGGTATGAGATATATTGTAATTTCAAGTAGGCTACATTACAAGAAATAGTGTTGAATGAACTTGACCATTAAAAACGTCTCGGGGCCATAAAAGTTTTGGATCAAGTTGGTATTTATTTTTTCTCTACATCTAAGTCTTCATGACCTAATCAAAAGATTAGATGTCAAATAAACACTACAATGGGCTTGGGAGGATTTTAATGGTGGATACCTAATCATTATTGTTTTCCTGTGGTGTTGTCTACCTAAGATTTGTATCTCTATCATTTTTGGTAACAAGCCATAAAACGATATGTAAAAATGGATGAACAGAATGGATGAAACACATACATCATGGTGGGCCCGCAAAGGGGGCTGGTGCCACCGGCCAATGGCTTGTGGTTGGTGCTCTATGGGCCCCACCATGATGTACGTGTTTCATCCATACCGTCTGTCTAATTTTATAGATCATTTTATGGTATGAAAGAAAATATGAGATATATCGCAATCTCAAGTGCACCACATTACAAAAAAATAGTGTTGAATGAAAGTTGACCATTAAAAACATTTTGAGGGCCATAAAGGTTTTGGATCAAGCTGATATTTATTTTTCCCTTCATCTGGGTCTTTATGACCTAATCAAAAGATTAGATGTCAAATAAACAGTAGAGTGAGCCTTAAGAGGATTTTAATGATGGATATCTAATCATTATTGTTTTCCTATGGTGTGGTCCACCTAAGATTTATATCCCTATCATTTTTTGTAAGAAGCCATAAAATGATCTGTAAAAATGGATGAACGGAATGGATGAAACACATACATCATGGTGGGCCCCACATAGCACCGACTTGGTGCTCTGTGGGCCACACCATGATGTATGTGCTTCATCTATGTTGTCCATCTATTTTTTTAGATCATTTTACAGTATGAGACCAAAAAATGAGATATATCCCAATCTCAAGTGGACCACGTTACAGGAAACAACGTTGAATGAATATTGACCATTAAAAACTTTTCGAGGGCCATAAAAGTTTTGGATAAAGTTGATCTTTGATTTTAACCTTCATCTGAGTCTGTATGACCTAGTTAGTAGATTGGATGTCAAATAAACAGTACAATGGGCCTTAGGAGGATTTTAATGGTAGATATCCAATCACTATTGTTTTCCTATGGTGTGGTCCACCTGAGATTTACATCCCTCTCATTTTTAGGAACCAACCCTAAAATAATATGTAAAATGGATGAAACACATACATCATAGTGGAGTCTACAGAGCATGGACCACCAACCACCATGTGCTTGGTGGCAGGGGGAGTAGCCAATCCATTTCCGAGCATTGCTATTTCACCATAGTCGTAAATTTCCTGTGCGAGGATGCAAGTTAGGGTCCACCGTGATGTTTATGAGAAATTCAACCCATTTATCTAATTTTTTAGCCCAATTTAAGGCATGCAACTAAAAATGAGTATTCAAAACTCAAGTCGGCTATACGAAATAAAACAGTGGGGAAATAAATGCCTACATCTGAAACCTTATATGCCATCCAAAGTCATTTTCACTGAGACGAAGTGAAAACACCGGGAACTTGGACTAATACAAAACTTTTGTGGCTATATAAATGTTTCAACGGTGGTCCCTAAATCCGCACTTTTTCCTCTTGTGTAGTCCATTTGAGTTTTGTATCCACCTTCGATTGGGTAGAATGTCCTAAAATGAGCTCAAAAACGGATGGACGGGCTGGATTTCTAACAAACATCTCAGTGGGCCCCACCCAGAATCATTTACTGTAGGGCCACCTCGATAATACGGTGTATATCCACTCTGTCCATCCGTTTTCACAGCTCATTTTAGACACAGTTCTAAAAATTGAGCAGATCCATATCTCATATGGACCATACCTATTTCAAGATGGTTTGTACATTCTTTCTAGGTGGCAGCCATTTATGTGACTTTTGTATACGTATTCCCATGGGAAGCGGATTGGCTGGTGTACCTGACAGTTATAGAGCCAATGTATTGATGTTAGCAAGTTCCGTGGGTCTAATAATGAGGTATGTGTTATATCCAAACCGTTCATATATTTGGCAAGCTTACCTTAAAGCTTGAGACCAAAAATAAAACAAATCTAATTATTAAGTGGACCACATTATAAAAAACTGTAAGGGATTAAACGTCTACCATTGAAACCCTTTTAGGAGTCACAGAAGTTTTAGATCCATATGAAATTTGTTTTTCTTATTCATCAGTGCTCGTGGTACACCAGCCAATCCGCTTCCGGGAAAGTGGGTATGTGCTTTTCCACTCGTGGGTCGGGTCGACCAAGGCCTTTGTTGAAAAGTCGTGGGATTAGAGGATCGTAGCTATTGAAACAGTTGTCATTCGGTGGCCCATTTGACAACTTGCATGGACGGCGTTTCTTTTGTGCGAATTTTTCTTGGTGCCAAGTACGGACGTGGTTTGGCTAGGTCGGTGCTATGTGGATCCTACCGTGATGTATGTGTTTCATCCCGACCATCCATCCATTTTGAAATATATTTTTCGGGTTTGATCCTAAAAGTGAGGTAAATCTAAACCTCACGTGGACCACAACATGGAAAACAGTAGCAATTGAATGACCACCATTAAAAGCCTCCTATAGTCCTTTGTAATGGTTATTTGACATATGACTTGTTGATTAGGTCATAAAGAGTTTGATGAAGGGAAAAACTATATATCAGCTTGATCCAAAACTTTTGTGGCCCCAAGAAATTTTTAATGGTGGGTGTTCAATCAACACTGTGTGGTCTACTTGAGATTTGGATCAACCTCATTTTTGGGACCATACATAAAATGATATGGAAGAATGGGTAGACGGCACGGATAGAACACATACATAATGGTGGGGCCCATAGACCGGCTAGTGGCTAGCGGGGGTGTACATCGAGTCGAACCGTCGAGCTGGCCTCAACTCCACTTGGCTGGGCCACTAGCTGACCTCTGCTCAAACTCGGCTCGGCTTGCTCCTCGAGCCTGACTGGCCAGCATGGCTCGGTTCGGTCAGTAGCTCGGACCAGTTTGAGCTAAGTTCAAGCCAAGATCAAGCCAAGTTCGCCTATGCAGCATTTTCATAAATATCTGAACTGCACCTTCAACATCCCACTGTATGTAAAATAGCAGCAATGAATTTACAGGTATTTTATCAAACACCTTCTAAGCAACATAAAAATCAAGATTATTATTTTTTTTTTTTTAAAGGTATTTGTTTCATATACATACTTTCCTTGCCACCTGCCACACTTCGTTGAGTCATTTCATTAAACACTCGGTGAGCAACATCAATATCAAAGTAACCGAGTCATCGAACTGGTTTGATCCTAGTTTGATTTGAGCTGGGTTCAATCCGAGTCGAGTCGAACTGAGGCCAGCTTGAACTTGGCTTGAACTCATTTTCGAGCTCAAAAAATCAGCTCGAACTCGGCTTCGAACCGAATCGAATCGAGCTTTTTCGAGTCGAGTTGAGCAAGCTAACCGAGCTAGCTCAGTTCATGTACACCTCTAGTGGTAGGGTGAGTAGTTGATCCGTTTCCGCCTAGTACCTGGCACCTGGCCAGTGGGTAATCCGGCCCTTCCAACTAATGGGCCATCTCGACAGATTGGGCTGGGTTGAAAATGGACCAAAATCCAATGCCACTCTTGTCTTAAACACCCTAGCTCCATGGGCCCCACCAACTATGTATTTAAAATCCACTCCATTCATCGGGTCCTGATCTGGGATTTAGGTT
Organism: Magnolia sinica; assembly: GCF_029962835.1. Taxonomy (NCBI): domain Eukaryota; kingdom Viridiplantae; phylum Streptophyta; class Magnoliopsida; order Magnoliales; family Magnoliaceae; genus Magnolia; species Magnolia sinica. Next base: position 9,997,021 of record NC_080584.1, on the reverse strand, counting down.
GGTCACACGACAGGGTAAAATGGAAATTGAATGCTAGGCATAAGTTTGTGTGCAGGATCAATGGGACATGACAAAAAGTTCCAATTCAAATCATAACCCAAAACAAAAATATCTTTCTACGGTTTTTTATCCCTAAAATTTTTAGCCTTTTAGCAATTTTCTTTCCCACTTTCATTGCATCAAATGTTTCCAAATTTATGTTTATATTATTTTCTTCGAATAAAAATTTAGGGAGTTTTTTATCGTAACTTGCTTAAGGTAAGCTAATTATTCTACAAGTAATTTATTTTAATTTCTATTATTACGAAGATAAGCATGTTTGGCAAACTATATATTTATAAGCTTCTCATCCCTTTCCTTTCTCCTTATACCTTTCTTCAGCAACTTACGAAAAGTGAAAAAGCTATATTAATAATAATAGTAAAGTTAAGTGATTATATAATTTTAGGTGAAAAATGCTACTTATAAGTAATCTGAAAACCAAACTGACTTATCTAAAATAAGTTACTCATCTAAAGGGTAACTTATTTGGTGGTATCCAAATGGGCGCTTAGAGACCAAATGAATGTTTAAGAATTCAAGTAGGCCCATGGTTTGGAATTTAAACGATTGGTTTGTTCGATCTACTAGATATGATTACGACATTAAAGGTTCTAAACATATGAAAACTCATTTAAAAAAAAAAGGCCCAACAAAAGTATGTTGGTTGGGTTGATGGGTTAGTTCAACCCACCCTATTGCAATTAAATGAGTTGGGTCTGATCAAGTTAGGGCTCTACAAATTTTATACGCATCAGGTCAACTTATCAGTTAATAGGTACCAGGTCAAGTTAAGACCAAATCCCTTAAACTTTTAATTAAATTGGTTGGGCTGAGGCTAACTTGATAGAGGGAAAAGTGTTAGGAGGAAAATCATCATCTACCTCATATATGCAAAAACTTGAATCTACATAGTTATTCTTGAATCCACACCAGAAAAAGAGAAATTCTAAATTTTATCATTCAATAATGTTCAAACTTTTTTATTACATCACTTACAAAGAAAAAACAAAATCCTAATTAGGAATCTTAATTTGACAAGAGTAGAATTTACCTGACACAGTAAAATTTACTAAAAATAAAAGGTCTTAATTTAATCATGTCGGATGATTCCTAGCAAGATTAGAAGCAATTCTTTAGAGCTTTACACGAGCAACAAAAGCTTGGTAACTCGCTCGACTCGGCTCGAAAAAGCTTGACTCAACTCGGATCGAAACGTTGTTCGAACCGAGTCGAGCCATATTTTGGGCGCTTGGAACATTTCGAGTCGAGTCCAAGCTGGACGTAGCTCGACTCGGTATTAAGCTCGACTCGATTTTAAGTTATATATAAATTTTTTTAAAAAAAAAACTACCCAGTTGCCCGACCCAACCCGTACGCCCAAACCAGCAAGCCCTATCCGTTCTCCCTCCCTTTCACCCAAATCACCCCATCTCTCTCTCTCTCTCTCTCTCTCTCTCTCTCTCTCTCTCTCTCTCTCTCTCCCCTCCTACCATGACAAACACTACAGATGATATTGCAGAGGGGATCACATTCTAGTCATTCAAGGACAATTGTCGGCTTCTCGGGAGCCTCCTCAACGAAGTCCTCCATCGAGAGGTCAGCCACAAATTCATGGAGGAAACCAAAAAGAAGCGAATCCTTGCGCAGGTTTCCGATTCTCCTACATTGCTTTATCTCCTCTCTTCTTTTCTCCCCGATCCAATACTGAGGTCGTTCTGCTGATTTGAATGTTCCATAATCACAATTTCGTGTCGATCCTAACCTTTGATTTTTAGACTTGAATGCCAACGATTGAAATTCTCCTTGCATTGTTATAAATTCATCTACAAGATGGTAATAGTCAACAGCATGCCTTCAGTCCATAACATGGACAGTTCTGATCATCGACTCGAACTCAGCTCGAAATCGGCTCAAACTTGGCTCAAAGTCGGACGAGCTGAGCACGAGCTACTGTTCTGAGCTCGAAGGCCGAGCCGAGCCGAGCACGAGCTAGGACTCAAGCAGTCCGAATCGAGCACGAGTTGGGCAAAGCTCGACTCGGCTCGACTCATGTACACCTCTACAATTCTTAAGAATATTGCATATAATAAAACTCTAAATAAATGAGATATGTCTAAATTAAAGCTTACAATAAATAGTAATTTTTTCCTAAAAGTGCGATATTGAATGGGAAGAAAATGTTTTCTCATGAAACTTACTAACGGGACCCGCTATGGAGTTGGTTAACCCTAAATGGCCTGTTACAATAAAGATTCATACGTCGTGCATCCCATAACAATACTCAAATAAAAGTTATGGCCAATTTACGGTTTACACTTTGAACAACAATTCTCACTATCCAAAATGAATTTATTTGAACTAAATGTATCTAAGGCCTAATCATATCATGCCCTACATAGGCCTGGGCCTGGATCCGACAGATTACGTCCACTTACGTTCAGGCTTCTTTTGGTCCAGCTGTGCCAATAGTAGATCTATGGCGTACTCTATACCAGTCCCTTCCACTTGAAAAGAACTTGTCCCTGAGTTATTCATCAGACTCAACTCATGATACTTGTATAAATTTGTCACCTTAAACATCCGCGAGATCTCCATATCCTCAAGAAGATCAATGACATGGGCGTTATCATTGATTTTCCTAAGTATTAGGACTGGACCTATCTTTTAATTTTTCAGCTTGTTATATGTCTTAGTCGGAAACGATCCTTGCATAGGTGAACCAACACGTTATCACCCATTTTAAACACCTTCCCAATGTCGCAAAAGAGGGCCCGTTTATATAAGTTTTTGAAAATGGTATGATCCATTCGTTATAGAGAATGGCTAGAAACTGATGATAGTTAATGTCAATGGTCCAAAAAATGACTGGTCATTCAGTGATCTAAACGACTATATCTTTAATCTAACGGTAAAAAATGTTTGGATTTATGAGCCGATATTCGGAAATATTTTAGCAATGTTTTGATATTTAATGGCCTCTGGTGCAACGGTCCACTCCCTCTATCTATATAAATCAGACCCTTTGGGTCCAGAGAATCCATAATAAAATTGAATGATTTCTTCTATAATAACAACAACTACCTTTTTTCTCTTTTTACTAAGTTAATTGTATTTAATAAAATCGAGTTCTCGAATTCACTGAGTTCGAAAACTTACTGAGTTTCCTAGAGACAGTGACTGTATGAACTGAGTTTCTAAGGTGGTCTCTTTGTAACTGTTAGTCTGCTACACGTAGGACCAAATAGGCTTGTCATGTTTTGGAAGCAATGTACCAACAACCTACCAGCGATCACTAATCACTGAGGATATGGTGCGAATCACGATTTAAGGACAATGTATCTAATACATGTTTGAGCTTAATTCTAATCAATTATATATATATATATATCCAAAATCATTTTTTTCAAAAATTTCCCAAAATTAAAGAATTTGCTTTTGAATTTGGCTCATTTTTGAAATGGTTGCCTTAAAGCCCTAAAATGAGCTAGCAAAATAGATGGGCGAGGTGAATTTTCAAAAACGTTAAGGTGGACCTTGCCAATCAAGGTTAGGTTAATGTAGCAATCGACATCAATAAAGGATTTTGAGAGGTAGGGGTGTACATGAACCGAGTTAGCTTAGTTAGCTCGCTCGACTTGACTCGAAAAAGCTCGATTCGAATTGGTTCGAAACTAAGTTCGAGCCGAGTCGAGCTGATTTTTCGAGCTCGAAAAAATTTCGAGCTGAGTTCGAGCTTGCCTGAGCTCGACTCAACTCGAATCAAACTCGGATCGAACTAGTACGGTGACTCAGTTATTTTGATATTAATGTTGCTCAGCAAGTGTTTGATAAAATGACTCAACGAAGTGTTGGTTGGTGGCGAGGAAGGTATGGATATGAAACAAATACCTTTTTTTTTTCCTTTTAAAAGAAATCGAATTGTTTCTTCATTGCATATGGGTAGAATCATATACAAATGGGAGGACCTTCTCAAGTAACAGACGAGGAATGGCATAAATGTACAGGATTACAAACCTATCCTACCCCAAAAGAGAATTCAGTGAAGGAAACAAACTAGAATAGAAAAAACAACAATATTGTGTCCAACAAAATGTTTTTTTTTTTTTGTTTCCTTGGGTTGTGTACGAAACAAATACCTTTGTTTTTTGATTTTTTTGTTTTCTATCGAGTGTTTGATGAAATACCTGTAAACCAATGTTGCCGTTTTACATTCCGTGAGAAATTGAAGGTACACTCCATGCGTTTGAGAAAATGCCGTAAAGGCTCGATCTTGGCTCGAATTCAGCTCGAATTGGCCCAAGCTGCTGACCGAACCAAGCCGAGCTAGCCAATCAGGCTTAAGGATTGAGCCAAGCCGAGTTCAAGCCGGGGTTAGCTAGTGGCCGAGGCGAGTCGAGCTATGCCAAGCTCGACTCGATTTAACTCGTGTACACCTCTATTGAGAGGTGGTTGGACATTTAAGCGGAGGGTTGCCCCACCATAGGTGAACCCCACCGCGTGACAAATCTACCATGCCCATTGGATTTATCATCTCATTATATGGCATGTGCTGAAAAATGAGGTCAGTACAAAGCTTAAGTGGGCCAAATGATCATGAAAGAGAGGATTGACCACCTACTGTTGAAACATTCATGGCGGCATAAATTGTTTGTGACAAATCCACCCTATCCATCTGTTTTTACAACTCATTTTAAGGGATGAGCCAAAAACTGAGGTATATGCGAAGCTCAAGTGGTCATAAGATGGGAAACAATAACATTGAATGCCTATTGTTAAAAGACATTCTGCTAGCCATTGTCGGCCACATTGAGTGTTTGATCGGCCTCATTTTTGGGTTCATCCCTTAAGATGATTTCGAAAAACAAAAAGAGATAAACATGATAGATTTCTCACAAACATCAAGGTGGCCCCAAATAAGTTTGGCTTATTTGCGCAACAAAAAATGTCATTCAATGTCACAGTAAGAGGTTTTAGGGGATGGTTACTCGACTGTATGTGGGGCCTACACCTATATTTTTAATAAATTCACTCTATCCATAGGATTTTTCATTTCATTTTAGGGCATGGGCTAAAAAATGAAGCCAATAAAAAGCTTGAATGAGCCAAACGAACATGAAACAATGGGGATTAAACTGGCATGATCGAAACATACATGAGGTCACAGGATGTTTGTGATAAATCCACATGCCCATCTGTCACACGATAGGAAACAATAGCATTTAACATAGACGGTTGAATGATCTTGGGGCCATTGTAGGGCCCACTTTAAGCTTTATATTTGTTTGATTTTTTTGTCCATAGCCTAAAGTGAGCTGAAAAAACGGATGAACAGGGTGAATTTCTAACACACATCAAGGTAGGCCCACATACGGTCGGGGTTAGGTTGTCACGCTAATTGGGAGATTTTGGTAAGGGCGGCAAAGTGGGGTTGCTACCAACGCAAAAATACAAAAATTCATTCATATCGGTAAGTTTAATGTTACCGGTGGAAATTATGGGCGGCTTTGGAAACAGTTTAGAAGTTGGAATTTTTTCAGTTCACGGTCTTTATTAAATGCCTTTAAAAGCAACTGGCATATTATAAAAAAATCCGAGTTTTTTATTCATATATGGGACTGTAGAAGACGGACACGGATCAGCTACTAACAGGTTGAGCAGCAAGACTCTACCGAAGTGACGTCACCGAGTTTTGTGGGTCCCTCCATGATGTATGTCTTGTATCCACACCGTCCATCCATTTGGAGAGACCATTTTAGAGCACAGCCAAAGAATGAGTGAAATCCAAATCTGTCCTGGACCCACCACATGAAACAGTGGAGAGAGTGACGTCCACCATTAAAAAATTTTAAGGCCCACAAAAGTTTTTGATCAAGCTGATATTTGTGTTATCCCTTATCTAATTCGGTATTAACTTATGAATACGTTAGATCTCAAATAAACATCATGGTGGACCTTAGGAAGGTTTCAATGGTGGGCGTCACTCTCTCTACTTTTTTCTGTGGTGGGTCCACTACAGCTTTGAATCTGCCTCATTATTTATATCATACCGTAAAATGATCTCTCCAAATGAATGGACGGTGTGGATACAATATATACATCATGGTGGGACCCACAGAACTTGGTGACGTCACTTCTAGCCGGTCTCGCTACTCAACCCTTCAGTAGCTAATCCGCGTCCGTAGAACGGTAGAAGAGACGTGAAAGCGACGCCGATTTCCGAAACGACTTAAATGACCATGGGACCCGCGCGTTTGGTTTAAGAGGAAGCCGGATGGCCCGCATCAGACAAGCAACTGGATGCGGTTTGGCTACTGATAGGTGCTCTGTGGGGCTCACCATGATGTATGTGTTTTATCAGGGCGGTCCATTTATTTTTCCAGATCATTTTAGAGCTTTATCCAAAAAATGAGGCAAATATAAGTATCAAGTGGACAACAACATGGGAAAACAGTAGTAATTGAATGTCCACCATTAAAATCCTCCTAGGCCCTTGTGATGCTTATTTGACATCCAAAATGTTTTTTAACTATGAGCAAACAATAAACACTCATGTGGTCTGCTTGAGACTTGGATTTACCTTTTTTTCGAGCTCATAGCGTAGAATGATATGGAAAAAATAGATAGATAGAAAGTATAAAACACATACATCATGTTGGGGCTCACAGATCATCAACCACTTGCCGTTGGGTCACTAGCCCATCCAGGCTCCAAACAACTTAAAGGACGTTGATTAGCTACTAACAGGTTGAATAGCGAGAGTGACTACAAGTAGGGGTGCACATTGAATTGATAGAACCGTGGAATTGGACCAGAATTGACCAAACGGTCCAGTTCTAAAGTGCATCGGTTCCGATTCTGGTTCCAAAAATTAAAGAACCGTTTAGTTCGGTTCAATTCCAATTTGGGGTATATAGAATCGATCCGAACTGTGAATCCGAACCATGGTTCTGATCTGTGAAACCAAACATGGAACTGAACCTAGAACTGTGAGTTTACAATATATTTTAGTTGTATATTTGACTCATGATTTATGGTTTACAATGCACATTTTGATTATTTTCATAAATATATTTTTTTACACCATATACAATATTTAAACCATTCATCAAATGGATCACAACATAAATGGACATAGGCTAAATTATAAAATAGAACATGTAATTGGCTAGATTATAAAAAGCTTAGAACCGTGGAACCGATTCGAAACCAAACTGGTTTTCACGGTCCGGCTTTGGTTCGATTCTAAGGTGCTAATGGTCTGGCTCCGATTCTGAAAATTCTAGAACCCTAAGGAATGGTTCCGTTTCGATTTCACCTCGGAATTGGACTGAACCGAACCGTGTGCACCCCTAACTACAAGTGACATTATCAAGTTCTGTAAAACCCACCATGATGTATGTGTTGTATCCACACCGTCCATACATTTGGAGAGATCATTTTAGAGTATGATCCAAAAAATAAGGTGGATCCAATGCCAAAATGGACCCTACCATAGAAACAGTGGGGAGAGTGACGCCTACTGTTGAAACCTTCAGAAGGTCCATTATGATGTTTATTTGAGATCCAACCTATTCATGTGTTAACACAGACATGAAAGAAGGGAAAACACAAATATAAGCTTGATCCAAAACTTTTTTTACCGTTAGAAATTTTTAATGGTGGGTGTCACTCTCCCCACTGTTTTCTGTGGTGGGGTCTACTCGAGCTTCGGATCATGATCATTCATTGGATCATGCCCTAATATGATATTTCCAAACGGATTGACGGTGTGGATACAAAACATACATCATGATGGGGCCCACAGAACTTGGTGACGTCACTTCGGTAGCGAGCCTCGCTACTCAACCTGTCAGTAGTTAATCCGCGTCCTCTCATTTTTTACTTATGCATTAGAATCAACTGAAAATCATACGGACGGCATGGATAAAATAAATACATCGTAGTGGGCCCTACGGAGCTTGGGCATGCATATTCGTAGTGATACGTGCTGCCGGCGATCCGCGTGAAATGACACGGTCTACGATTCCAAAGAAAACTCTGAGCTTTGCTACGCGCACACGGGTGTAAAATAAAAACTCATCTCTTCGCGCCGCACGTGCCATCATAGCACATATCCATGAGATCCAATCCATCCATCATTTTGGTCCGACGTTGTGCATTGTTTCCAAAAATAAATATGGATGCAGGCCCCAATAATGGAAACGAGTGGATGGCTTAGAAAACTTCAGCCCAGTTTTCAGAGCCGTACATTTGTTTTGCTACGTGTGACCCGACCAGTAGATCAACCTGATTCTTGGGCTAGCAAAATAAATATAATAGTGTCGTTCTGATGGATGGATTGGATCTTATAACTATCATTCTATGCCGGCACAGCTGTAGCATGCATATGAGATTTATTGCATGGGCATATGCGCTTAGGAAATCTCCTATAAGCATTTGAGTTCATTTCCCATCTCTCCATGGTGTCTTCCATCTCATGCAGTTTGATAGAAAGATATGAAGTTGGTACTAAAATCTTCTTCATATGCATTACTTGCCTTTTGCTTCTGGTGTATGTGCCTCTTCTGTTTGGTAGAGAGGTCCACAGCTCAGACTTCAGCTAATGCTACAACAGACCCGTTTGAAGGTATGTATGTACCTTTGCATGCTTGGATGTGCATGGAGAGAGAGGCTGAGTGTCTGTTGGCTTTTGATATTGGAATAGAGAGAGGGGAGAGGACATTTTTACAAACTATTAATATTGAATTTACATTAGGTACTATTTTTCATTAATTTAAGAAATTATCACTGAAAGTACCTTCCATTACATTTTGTTAACCAAAGTTGGTTGGGGAAAGGGTTGCAGATCAGGAGGGACCCACTGTGATGTTTATATCAAATCCATTCCGACATACTGCTGCTGTCACCCTATATTACGCCCTGGGGCCAAAAATTAGCCCTATCAGTGATTCTGATAGAGCTGTACATGAGTCGAGTTAGCTTGGTCAGCTCCCTCGACACGCCTCGACACGAAATTGGATTTGGACCGAGTTGAGCTGGTTTTTGGAGCTCGAAAGCATTTCGAGCTTGCCCGAGCTCGACTCGACTCGGATCGAACCTCAACCCGAATAAACTCGGATTGAATCGGCTGGGTGACTCGGTTATTTTGACATTGATGCTGCTCGCCGAGTGTTTGATGAAATGACTCAATGAAGTATTGTTTCGAGTTCATACATTCTTCATGGGATCGGCTAGTGGCGAGGAAGGAATGGATACGAAACAAATCACTACAAAAAAAAAAAAAAAAACTTTAAATTATAAAACTGCCCTCAAATCTTGATTTTGATGCTGCCCGCCGAGTGTTTGATGAAATAACTATAAACTGTTGTTACTGTTTTGCATTCTATAAGAAATTGAAGATGCACTCTATGTGTTTGAGAAAATGTTGCATAGGCTCAAACTCGGCTCGAATTTGCCCGAGTTACTGACCGAACCAAGCCAAGCTGGCCAGTCAGGCTCGAGGATCGAGCCGAGCCGAGTTCGAGCTGGGGTTTGCTACTGGCCGAGCTGAGCCGAGCCATGCCAAGCTCGACTCGGTTCGACTCTTGTACAATTCTAGTGATTCAAGTGGACCATATGATTGGAAACAATACATAGGGCAATACTCTCCAAACTGTTTACCTTGGTTTGGCCTATTTGAATTCCGGATGGACCTATTTTTGGGCCCATGCCTAAATTTTTGGCGTGGCATTTAATAGTTGGAATGGATCACCACGATGGTCCTTGTAAAATTCAAGGGTGGACATCTCTCTTCCATCGGTTTTCCTTGGTGTGACCCTCTTGAATCATAGGTCAACTTAATTTTTTGTCCTTGGGCCTAACATGAAATTGCACATCTAATGGTTAGAATGGATTTCATATATTCCATCAGGGTGGGCCCCGAAAAATTAAGGGTGGGTTTCCCTCTCACAACTACTCGGAGTTTTACACTAATATAATTTTAAAAAAAATTGACACTTTTACAAAGCCCACCATGATGGTACATGAGATCCACTCCAATCATCAGCTGTGTACCCACTTTAGCCCAAGACCAAAAAATCAGCTTACCAGTGATTGAGGTGAGACACAACAAATGAATCAGTTGAGAAAGAGACTTCTACCCTTACTTTTTGCAAGGCCCACCATGATGATTATATAAAATCCACTTCAACTATTAGATGCCACAACAAACTTCCAGCATGGGCCCAAAAATTAGGCCTATACATGATTCATGCGGGCCAAGTTAAAAAGTTTAGAGAGTGAGCATTGTCCTTACATTATTTACAGCCATGTGGTCCACCTGAATATACACCACTCAAGCCACCCACCCCTTTCCTCGTAGGGCAGACTCACTTTTGGCTAATAAACCTAAGCGGCAAGTACTAGAAAGATAATTACATGGGGCAGCTTATTGAAAAACCTTTTTGGAATAAGGTACCCGAAGGCAAATTTTATATTAAGTAGGATTTCGTTACTAAGAAATGATTTCTTAGGAATCTCCATTATTCACTATACTATATTTACAATTTTCCTTCTTTGTCAAAATCAGCAACTGTAGTTTTCTTTTTTTTCCCCTTCTCAAATTCAGGGATTTGATTTGGGTCCCCCTTTTATAAATTCGGTTGTATGATGATACAAAATATACAAGAGACATCTAGTCAGAAATTCCTTATTCATTTCTGTAATTTTTTTACGGTATGAGTTGTCCTCAAACACGAAGATCCTTATTTTACAGTGTATTAGGAATGATGCGATTTTGATATGTACATTTTATTTATTTTTCTTTTACCTCAAGATTTGATTAGGATATTTGGGATAGATTTGATTTCATTGTAATTTTCTTTTTTGAGGCCATTCCATCTGTATAAATTCAGAGCTATACTCAATAAAAATCATCAAGCAATTTTACACTATTTCACTTTCATTTTCTCCAATTTTTTACTTTAAAAAAAAATAAAGATAAAAAATCATGGTACTAGAGCTCCTGATCCAGGGCTCTTAAGTCATCCATAGTTGTTTTTGGTTAACATCTCATGGTCATCTTTGGTATCCAATTCGAAGCCCCGTTTTCACCTTGCCATTTTGCTTATTGTCGGCCATCATTCCGTTTCCTGCATATCGGCGCCAACCTGCTGTAAACCCAATAACCCCAAGTTAGTCATCCCAATCCGTTGTGAACCCATCTTTGTTGCCAGCATACGAGAACCCATTAGACGCTACTCTGTTAGTGGATTAATCTCCAACGTCTCCCATTACCCTTGTTCGCCAACAATCCAAACCAACCCATTCACCATTGACCCCGCGTGCCAACAATCCAAAACTTGTTCCAAACCAAACCAGTTGATGCAGGACATGAAAATTAAGTATGATATGCAAGATTTCAGTCTTTAGATCACACTAATTTTAAAACCATCACAAAAATTTCACATCTCACATAAAGTCAAGCATTCAACAAGGGGAATCTACGAGGGTCCAAGCCTACACATGTTAGGGTTGAATCAATTAAAATTATAGACCAAACAATGCTCAAAGGAGAATAGATTCATTCACACATGCAAATGATTACTTCCCAATCCAAGGGATTCACTTGTTTCAAATTGGGAGAACCGAGGGTTTGCAAAAGTGGAATAGGACTTGGGAATTAGGATTATTTAGGGTTTGGATTAGGGAAATAAGGTGAGAGATGAGTGAAAGAGAGGAGAGAGAGAACTTGTAATCAGCCCACACGTGTGGACAGCAGGCTGGCCTGTCGCACGTGTGTGGATTGCTACCCGCATGTGTGTGGGGCCCACGAACCCAAAAAGGGCCACCTAGGGGTTGGTCGACCAGGGATGGGCTACACACCAAGTTTCAGGGCAATCGGATGACTGGTTTGAGCACGGTGCTCCGTCAAAGTTTCAGCCCTCTTGCAGGGCCTGATTCTGAAAATCTGCTGTAGAGAAGGATTGACTGCAAAATAAAGGTGGATTTGAAGAGTGGATGGCTGTGGGAGATGATGAATATAGAGGGTAGGAGGTGGGGGCGATTTGAGATGGATGTGGGTTTGCACCACGGTAGTTAGCCCTTCGAAGAAGTTAGAGTTTTACACCCAATTAGATTTTCACAACTCAGAGAATTAGAGAAGCAGGAAAATGCAGAATTTTATTAATAATCTTCAATGAAAAAATCTACAAGGGGTTGCTTATTTATAAGAAAACCCTATACTCCAAAAGGCGCGCCATGTGCGCACACTATTACTTAGAGATGAAGTAACAAAAATAACAATTAATCATAGCAATCTAAACCGTTCATGATGTTCCTAATAACAATAATAAGCAAAACTCAAAGTCCTAGATCATCTAGGGTGGTGGGCCACGATCATGAGATCCAATGGTCTGATCCACATGACGATCGGGTCTCCTCCTCCTTGCGTACGTGCATAGGGGGGCGTGCGTGTGCGCGAGTTGTCCTCATCACCAGTGCACTGCAATTCCCACCCCTCGGCCCCCAAACCTAGCTGCGCCCCCCCAAACAGCAACCTTGCAACCCCTAGACCATCAACCAGCGCCAACCCATCTTGTTCGCATCAACAACCCCTGCAACACCATCCTGTCCACCCAAATCTCAAAACCCAAATCCCTCTATGGTCTTCGTTAAGCATCATGAAATTGGTTGTGAGAAATTTTCCTCTGCACTCAAAGAAGCTGGCTATTGTCAATCATTAGCGGATTATTCCCTTTTTATGCATTCCAACGACACTCTCTTCACGGCAGTCCTCGTTTATGTTGATAATATTCTCCTGACAGGAAATGATCTAACCACCATTACTGCTTTAAAGACGTTTCTTTCAAACCAAGTTTCACATTAAAGATCTCAACGCGTTGAAATGCTTCTTAGAAATTGAGGTGGCTTATTCTCAAAAAGGAAAATTTCTCAATCAACACAAATATACCCTCGATATTCTCAATGATAGTGGACATCTTGGAGCTCGTCCTACTACTTTCCCTATGGAACATAATTTGCATCTAACCGATGAACTTGGTACTCTTCTTCTAAATCCCTCCATCGATCGGCGAATTGTTGGATGCCTCATATACTTCACCATCACTTGATCCGACATTATTTATGTGGTCAACATTCTCAACCAGTTCATGCACACTCCAAGCCAACACCATTGTGATGCAACTATTCGAGTGCTCTGATATCTCAAGTTGTCTCCTGGTATGGGCATTCTTTTGTCCTCCATTAGCTCCCTCCAGTTATTAGTTTATTGTGATTCTGATTGTGCCAGTTGCCCTATGACCCGACAATCTACAATGGGTTACTTTACAATACTTGGGAGCAGTCCTATATCTTGGAAAAAAAAAAAAAAAACAGACCATTGTCTCCAGGTCATCTGCAAAAGCTAAGTACCGCACCATAGCCAATGCTACCTGTGAACTCACTTGACTTAAAATGCTCATTTAAGATTTAGATGTTCAACTTCCTCAGCCAATGTGTCTTAATTGTGACAATCAAGCTGCTCTTCACGTAGCCACCAATCCAGTTTTTCATAAACAAACCAAACACATCTCTATTGATTGTCATCTTGTCCGTGAAAAGATTACTTCTGGGGTTATCTGTACTTCTTACATGCCTGCCAATCATCAACTTGCGGACATCTTCACCAAAGCTCTTGATCACAACCAATTTTATCTTTTACTTAGCAAGTTGGGCATTACAGATCTCTACGCGCCAACTTGAGGGGGAGTTTTATGAATGATATGATTTTGATATATTCATTTTATTTGTTTTCCTTTTACGTCAAGATTTGATTAGGATGTAATTATTTTAGAATGGATTTGATTTCATTGTAATTTTCTCTCTCTCTCTCTCTCTCTCTGTATTTTTTTTTTTTTTTTACACATGCACACACACCCCACACACTCACGCTAGTGGAATTTCACCACCTATGGATACTCGAACCCTTGACCGGGTGTTGAAACTCCTGAGATTCTACAACCTGGGTGTTGTAATTTTCTCTTTTGAGGCCATTCCAATTGTATAAATTCAAAGCTATACTCAATAAAAATCATCAAGCAATTTTACACCATTTTACTTTCATTTTCTCCAAATTTTGGTTTTTTATCACAATGCTTGACCAAAGTTCTCTTTCTTGGAAAATAAAAAACAGACTATCGTTTCATGATTGTTTGCCAAAGCCAAATATCGTGCCATAGCCAATGCTATTAATGAACTTATTTTGCGCAAAGTCCTTCTACAAGATCTTGGAGTTATGCATTCCCAACCCATGCACCTTTATTGTGACAATCAAGATGCTCTTCACATTGCCAATAACCCCATTTTTCATAAACGTACGAAGCATATCGAGATTAATTGTCACCTCATTTGGGAGAAATTATCCTCCGGCATAATCCACACCTCCTATGTGTCTACTCAACATCAACTTGCAGATATTTTTGCCAAAGCACTTGGACGAGACCATTTCCATTCTTTGCTTGGCAAGTTGGGTGTTATCAATACACACACACCTACTTGAGGTTGAGGGTGAGTCTTAGGATTCTCCGTTATTCTCCATATCATATTTACAAATTTCTTTGTCAAAATCAGCAATTGTATTTTTTTCTTCCCAAATTCAAGGATTTGATTTGGGTCCTTTTTTTATAAATTCGGTTGTATGATGATATAGAATGTACAAGAGACATTAATCAGAAATTCCTTCTTCATTTCTATAAAAACATTTATGATCTAAAATCACAGGTTAAATGTTTTACAGCATCTTTTATTTTCAAAAAGTAATATTTTTGTCAGGAGTCATGGGGGCATTTTTTTTCCCCTAGAAATGATCACATACAACATTGTATGTAACTCACAATACAATGTTTTAGTTTTTGGCTTATATGTCACTTTGGTGGAACATGTGATCGGTGAAAAGTGTAGAGCATTCTTGAAGATCACTGGGAGTGAAAATTAGAACAATCTAATCATCAGGTGGGCTTACCTGCCTATTAAATAGACCATCCGGATTATCATCCTAGGCCCTAATGAATGGACGATTCTAGTTATCATTCCAGACCTAGTTAATTTTTATGATGCGGTGCACTTATTTCATGGTTCGTATGTTTATTGCTACAAAGCCACGTGTTAGGCAAAATGGTTTAAAAAATCATCTCAAGACTTTAAATTATAGATTTAGTTTCAAAGCCGTTGAGAATCTATTATGATAACATTGCTGCAATTTTCTTCTCCAATAACAATGAAAGTTCATATAAGTCAAAACACAAACATAAAGTTTTTTTATTATGAAGGAGAAAATTTAGAATCATCTAGTATTTGTATAACACATCAGCAAGAAGCTGATTTTTGTAGAGCCATTAACTAAAGGCTTACCTCTCAAGTCTTTTAAGGAACTAGTCAATAGTCATTCACGAAATTATTGGTAAATTAAAATTTTGTTTCATTAGAGGGAGAATACTGACACTAGCTATGTGCATATTTCAATTTATCTGGTATAGTTGACAATTCAGTTTTATGGCAATAAGGTTTTGTTCCTTTTTAAGTATTATTTCGTGCACATGATTTAAAGTGAACTTCTTTTAAGGAATAAAGCATCTCTTGGTAGAGATGGTAAGATTGCCTAAATATTTGCATGCATGGCCATACTTAACATAAGATTTCTACAACACACACCCAAGTTATCATGATCCATGTTACTTGGAGTATTGATATTTGTGATTATATCTGGTCCCACTTCAATAAATGTCATGACGACTGTCATGGTCGCAAATTAATTGTCTCAATAGAATGAATTATATGTGATACTATCCATGATCCAATATAGATATCTAGTAAAATTTTCGATCTTGTAAAACTAGTAGTAAACATACTTAATCCATTACATATTAAATAATGACACAGGTGATCTAAGCGGGAGAACATAAGAATTATGGGCCACATATGACATTGGCTTACCGGGCGATGGATGGAATGGTTTAGGAGTGGGAATCGAGCGAGGTCTACAAAAGTGTGGCTTGTACACATTTTGCTTACCTCATAGAGTACCGATTTTTTTTAAAACCTCATAGAGTTCTATACCAATAAGAGAAAATAGCAAGATTTCTCTCTCTCTCTCTCCCTCCACCCCCCCCCCCCCTCTCTAACGAGAGAGCCATGGTGCCAATGGAGGTTATTTATTTTTTATTTTTTTATACAAACATTGGATGTCTGCTCCATTATGTGAAGGAAGTTTTTACCCAAAAACATCCCCCCCTCACATGGTGCCAATGGAGTTAGCAGTGAGGTTGTTGATGGGTAGGATTCGCCATTGATAATCACTCCTTTAAAACGAGTTTGGTTTTCGACTCTTTTCTTTGTGAAAAAAGGTTTGTCCCATCACTATGGGAGAGGAAGGGGAGGAAAATCCAATTTACTGTTGAGACATACAAATGAGGTAAATATAGGGAATACAAATACCCAGATCTGGATTCAAGTTATTCATCATTTCTTTCTCACTTTCAGTCTCAGAAGTATGAGTGGTACTAGGGGTAAGGGTATGACTACGACTATGGTAGTGGCTATGAGTCTTCGTCTAGCATCAATAAATATTCTTACTCTGGTTCAACTCGGTAGATGAATCGTGGTAGTGAGGATCATGGTCAATCATCTTCAGGTTTTATTGACATAGACTTCCCCTCTGGCTTCTGGCTCTAATTATTATGAATATGCAACATTTGTTCTACACCCGTAGTCGGATGATGACAATGAGGAGCACAAGTAACAAGATTTTCATTTTGATTCTGATGTGTAAATTATAAAATTGTAATATTTTTGCATTTATGTTTCTTCATTGCGTTCTGACTGACATTATCTTATGACTTATATTTTGACATTCTTTTAATATTATTTTCATTATTTTATGACCAATGTTTTAAATATCGATGATAACGGCCGATACATCCCACGATATTTCTTGTATCCCACTTATGCGATACGAAATGCACAAGTAGTAGGATATATCCCACATGTTCGATCCATTGAGCATTAAAAAAAAATCTTCGATCCTTTTTTCTATAAATCATGTTAAATTAATGTCAAATTGTTACAAATCCATGATTTTTCATGTTTTGTATGAAAAATCATGGATTGGGAGCTTTGATTTTGAGATTTGGAGGAGAAGGACCAAGTTGCGGAAAATTGAAAAAAATCAAAATTAAACATGTATGTAACCTAATCTAGTGATTCTTCTTTGGCTTTTGAATGCATTGCTTGTGTTTCGACATGTCTTCTTACATTATAAATTATATGAATAGACTTTGAATATACTTGCATCAAGTCAGTTAGACATTGCATAGATTAGGTTCCCATACGAAGAAAACCTATTATGTGTGCTTGTTTTTTTATTTTTATTTTTATAATGTTTTGATTTGTAAGTGTGTATTGATGTCTTTTTTAACAATTACTGAAATTTCATTGAAAAATTCGACCAATTTCCAATGTTTCCCCATGTTTCCATCAACAAAGATACATTACGCAATACAACTGATATATCCCATGCGATAATTGATACGTATCCGTATCCCAAGGGTGCGATATGTAACGCGATATTGATATTTCGAACACTGTTTATGATTAATATTTTGATACATTATCCATGATTAAATTAGTGTAAATAATTAATTATCTAATTATTAGTATTACATTCATTTTCATATAATTTTATTATAAATATTAGATATAAATTAACTATAAGAGTTTTGCAGTCAATTTAAGTCTCTCAAAGCTTGTCAGGTTCATAAAATTATCAAACGGGCTGAGGCAGTATTCTTATAAAGGAGTGGACCATTATGCCATCATGTACATATTCAAAACCACAAAAAAAATACATATTTGGAATCCTCTAAATATATGGGATTTTCACATTTTTAAAAAAAATGATTTTTTCACAAAAATCTGACCATTACAATGGCACAACAACCATTATGCCTACTTTATTGGTAACGGTGGGGATTAGGACCGTTAAGCCCATTGTTACCATTATGGAATACTTTGGTCCCGACGGAACACCAAAATGAATAGGAAATACTCTCTCTAACACTTCCCCTTCTGTAAATCTTATTTTAATAGAAACTTAATGAGTAAAATCACCTGCATGTCTTACCCTTATTGCTATACAGGGAGTTACTCTATTCATTGTTTGATGGAAATAGTGGATTTGATGTCTTCTGTTGATTTTTTTTTTTTTTACCTTCCGTGGCTTAGTAGTGTTTGTACTGGTGATCATTGATGCATACTTGTATGATTGTATCATGACTGAACATGCATGTTAACAATCCTAACCGTTGACAACTAACATGTTTGCTTTGGATGGTGCAGCGGCTACTCTAAACTCCATCTTTCAGCAATGGGGCATTTCTGAATCGTCTAGGTGGAATATAAGTGGGGAACTGTGTAGCGGAGATGCCATTACAGAAAGTGGCACTTTGAGCCCTGGGATCAAATGCCAATGCACTTTCAACAATGGATCCATTTGCCGCATAACCAGCTTGTATGTGTTCTATGATCTATCACACACACTATCCATTGGTACACATGTAACACACCCAAGAATTCTTTGATTTTTCTTCATGGGGAATGATATTATTGGGCCCACCTCTTATGTGGTTCGATTACCTGGACTTGGGTTATCAAGTGGCTTCTACAACCACTCGCAACGTTTTGAGCTTTGGTCTTAAATTGTAGCCCTATGCTTGGCCCTTGTTTTAGGCCCAATAAATAAATGGGCCTGATCCATGCCTAAATAAAAAAAGGATTGTGATTCAATGAGGGGCCCTAATCTGAGGGGGTAAAAAATATTTCAGCTATTCAAGTGGACGACACACTTGTCATAAATATGGACCATTTATTAGGTAAGGTACACTGAACATGTCATGGATTGAAAATAATATTGGTCCTTTGATTAGGAGGTCAAACTTGTATGAGAAAAATAGACGGTTAAAAAGAAGAAAGTGCAATGATTTAAATTCAACATACATGGCATGTCCTGTATATAGCATGTTCACAGTGTCCCCTACCTAATGAATGGGCCTGGAACTATGACACATGTTCTGACACATTACATGAGGGGGCCTTCATTGAATCACGAACCATTGAGCTGGTCGTAGCCCAATTGAGGTCCTTTTATTGCTGTTTGGACTCAAGAGTCAGTGCTGTGGGCTAGGAGTAGGCCTCAGCCCTCAGGCCTGAAAAATTCAAATTAAGAGGGTCTCTGGCAGACCGTTGCCCAGCCCATGTCCAACCCATTGACAATACTAATTTGAACTTTTCATCTGGTAGCCCAGCCTCTTATAGATGCCAAAGCCTAAAATTTCTACCAGCTGGGGTGGCATTGAATGTGGACCATTTATCTTTTTGTTTGAACAATCTATTGACAGGTGGTCGCTGACCAGTAAAATGGATGACTTATTCATTTTTCACTCTACAGGGGGGCCTGCTCGATTAGATCTAAATCGTAGGTGGGCCCATCACCGGGCCTCTTTGTGTCTGCCTCATACAAAGAGGAGATTGACTCCCTACAAGTGTATGTTAGAATATGCACTGATATTAATTCATTTATTTCTATTTGTTTTGCCTTTCAGGAAAGTCAATGGTCAGAATATAACAGGTTACATTCCGGACGCCATTGGGAATCTGACTCACCTCATCTCGCTGTATGGGTTTCTCTGCTCTAATTTTTTATTTCCACAGAGAAAAACTTTGATTTGCTGGCAGAGTATGATGGATGATACATGGGCACTTGGAAATTTCATAGAAATTGCATACACAACATACATAATTCAAACGAAACCATCTAAATTATGGGTACTAGTTTAGGTGTACCATGCACCAAAAGTTATGTTTATTTTATTATCTAACTATTAGATTAGTGGACATTTATTGGACAGTTAAAAATGAAAATATCCAATGGTCATATGTCAATAAATAAGTGTATATGAATAAGAGGTTTAAGGGATCGTTTGGAATCTCTTCTTTAATCCAATAAAAGCTTTTCGAATAAGAGCTACTCTAATGAGCTCCTTTTATTCTAGCTTTTGTTTACAATAAGCTCATTTAGTAAAATCACTTATTTAAAACTAAAAAAAGTTGTTATTTGAAATAAGCATGTTTGGTAAAATACTTAAACAAGAGCTTCTTTTAGGGGTACTTGATGTCATTTTTAAAAATTACAACAAATCCGTTATAAGAGTAATCCATATGTTTGTTTTGGTGGATCTCACCATTAGAGGTGGGCATTGAGTCGAGTCGGACTAAGTTAGGTCCAACTCGACTCAATCTGATTTTGTCAAATACCTGACCCGAACTCGATCCGACTCGAGACCGAGTCCGGAGGGCCTGACTCGATCTGAATAGGATCCTGGCTAGTTTGACCCAAACCGAGTCCGACTCGGTCAGAGATATCGAGTTGGATCAAGTTGGCTACGATTTGGATCGGGTCAATGGGTCATCAGGCTGGCTAGCCAGGCATTCGAAAAAGACCAAGTTGGCCCGTATGCACCACAGCGGGCCCAGGCTGCTCAGAGCCATCCATTTGATGTTTTATTTAATTAAAACAACAAAAAAATAAAAAAATAATACCTGAAATTGAGCTCGAATGGGCTAGGTAGGTGGACGGGTGGAGGAGAGAGAGAGATAGAGAGAGAGAGAGGAGGAGGAGCTCGAAATCGAGCCGGACGGTGGACGGGCGTTGTTGTGCCGTGTGCGGATGGGTGGAGGAGAGAGAGGAGGAGGAGGAGGAGGGGAGGAGGACGGGTGCTGTTGTGCAGTTGTGCTAGAGTAGGGGGCTCTGGGATCGGGTTGGGTGCGGCGGGGTGGCTGCTAGGGTTAGGGTAGAGAGAATGGGGTTATTTTTGTTAGGTTTTTATAGTACCCGATAACTGGATCAAGTCAGGTTTTGGATCGGGTCGAGTTCGACTGGATTGGGTTTCGGTTTGAGTGGGGTCGAGTTACTATGTAACTCGAACTCGACTTGGTCGGTTTTCGGATCGGGATAGGGCTACTCGATCCGAACTCGACTGTGTCATTCGGTTCGGGTCGAGTTGGATCTGACTGAGTCGGACGAGCTGGATCCACTGAGTCGAGTCGGGTCTTGCCCAGCTCTACTCACCATAGATGAATCGTGCCCGATATGGCAAAAGAAATGAATGTTTACAATCTTCATATTTTAAGACATTTCGGCCATCCATCATTTTGGACATTGTATGTGGATCGTCCATCATATGGAGCACACCGTTAATGTCGACCATCCATCATGTGGGCCAAACCTTCAAAGTTGGATGTCCATCATGTGAGGCTTGTCTTGGATGTGGACCATTCATCATTAGGGGCTGACCTTTCATTTGAACTGTCCATTATGTGGGGCCTACCTTGATGTAGGTCAACCATCATGTGGGGCCTGACATCAATGCTAATTGTCCTTTATGTGGGTCCCTTCAATGTCCACTACCTATCAGTGGAGTTCACATTTGATGGGTCCATCATGTCGGCCCTTTGAAGTGGGTTGTCCATCATGTTGGGGTTACTTTTGACGTCCACCATCCATCGTATGGGGCGTGCCTTCTATGTGAATCATCCATCTTATTGGGCCACTTTGGATATAGGTCATCCATCATGCGGGACCTTTGATTTGGACTGTCCATTAGGTGGGGCCCACTTGATGTGGAGTGTCCATCACAAGGGGCCACACTTTAATGTGGGCCATCATTCATGTGAGGCCCACTCCGTCCATTATGTGGGGGCCTACTTCAATATGGGCCGTTCATCATGTGGGCCCACATTTGATGTCAACCGTCCATAATTTGGGGCCTACCTTCAATGTTCACTGTCCATCATGCTGGTCTTGCCTTTGATGTGGACCATCTATTAGTTGGGGCCCACTTGATGTAGATGGTGCATCATGCTGGGTGACAATTTGATGTGGGCCATTCATCATGTGGGGCCCACCTTTGATGTGAACCATGCATTATGTGGGCCCACCTTGATGTGGACCATTCATCATGTGGGGCCCCACCTTCAATAACCCTTGATGTCCACCATCCATCATGTGGGTCCCATCTTTGTTGTGGACCATCCATCATATGATTCCCACTTGATGTGGAGAGTCCATCACGTGGGCTACATTTTTATGCGGGCTATTCCTCATGTGGGACCCACCTTGATGTGGACCATTCATCATGTGGGGCTCAACCTTCAATATGGATTGTTCATCATGTGGGCCCAACTTTGATGTCAACCTTCCATCATGTGGTCCCAACTTCAACATCCACCATTCATCATGTGGGTCCCACCTTTGATGTAGACTGTCCATTGGGTGGGGCCCGTTTGATGTGGATGGTCCACATGGGGCCACACTTTGATGTGGGCCATCTATCATGTGGGGCCCACCTTGATGTGGACCATTGATCATGTGGGGTCCACCTTGATGTGGACCATTCATCATGTGGGGCCTTACCTTTAATATGAGTTGTGCATCATGTGGGGCCTTGCCTTTAGAAAAAAAGAAGAGAAGACGGGGCAATATGGGAAGTACCTAAAGAAAAATTTAGGACAAACTTGTCCCAAAAATAGCCATAATTGTGTACCCGTTTAAGCCGAATATGCTCCTAAGAAGGAAAAAAAAAGAGTAACCTCTCCAACACTTATTTTTAAGAATTTCTTTTGCTAGTTTCTAAAAAATCAAGTGGTTCAGAATTTGTTTTGCTAGTTTGAAAAAAAATTAAGTGGTAAAATTAAAACTTTGCAAAATGGTCTATTTTCAAAATAAGAGCTTACTCTTTTAGAATAAGCAAATAAGTTCTTATTAGTAGAGATGCCATATAAGATTGTTCAACCAATTTGATTTTTGGTCAGTTTAATTTGAGTTGATATATGTCATGTATGCCATTTCTAGGTGCCTGCATATCAAACATCATACTACAAAGCTAGAATATCAATTAATTCCCCTTCCACTTTCAGGACCAAAATAACCTTCCTCAGATGCATGGCGTAGTTTCATCACATGGAGAGTTTCAATTAGAACTGGCCCAGGTTCAAGCTCAATGGTAAATAGTGTGTGTTTCAACATTGAGGTGGTCCTGGGTCCAGCCCAGCTCACCTATAATATGAAACCTCGTCTATCAAAAAAGAAGAAGAACAAGAAGAAAGGGTTCACCCAGTGGGTCATTTGGTATTCAGGCCCAGGCTTTACTGGGCTGGACAGTTTCGACCAATTTTTGGCTGTGTATTTGGGGCTACTTTCAGGCCCAAAAAAATGAATGTAGTGTGCATGGGCAACATTTAATAAATGAGCTTTGCGAAGCCACACAGGTGTACAATGCATCTCATCCATACACTACCTAATGTGTGCCAACATGGCAAATGGGTGTGAGATCCAAGCTGTCCATCGATCAGGTTAGTCTTGTTACTGGCGGTAAGCTCTTTAGCTGGCCCACACAGGTGTAGAAGGCATCTCATGATCTCATCCATACACCATCAGATTTGTGCTAATGTGGCACACAGGCATGAGATCCAAGCTGTCCATCCATCAGGTTAGTGCCATTATTTTGACACTTTGGCACAAAAGTCAGGCTAGTAAGCTTTTGAGGTGTCCCACAATTTTCAAAATAAATGGATGGCTCAAAAAGCTTTGGCAAGTTTCTCTAAGCTTTCTTACGGTTTGGATCTTATGCCCATATGCAATGCTGGTACATGTCATGACATATTGATGAACTGCCTTGTAAGGGCTTAGCAAACCTCTAACAACATATTCTTTTACTGCCCAGTCAGAGCATTGATCTATGCCCATTTATGGTCTTATGGGATCATAGCCCATCTATGGTGGGGTAACTGATGGAAAATTGGATCACTTGATCATGGCACATCCTTGCTTGTTTATTGACTGCTGCTTCAGTGCCTGCAGCTTGCTACTGCCACTAATTACAATGTTTGGCCTATATTTGCAGGGATTTGTCTTGGAACTATTTAACAGGTCCCCTGCCTCCATCTATCGGCAACTTAAGGTCCCTGCAGGGAATGTAAGTTTTAAGTTATTTAAGAGCTTCTAACATATAAGAACTAGCTTGACCATGATGTTGACAACCACGACCATGTTGATGTAGTTGCTGGCAGTGATGATAATGGTTATGATGTAGCTGTTGGCAATGATGATAATGATGATGATGCAATGATAATGATCATGTGTTGGCCCGCTTTAATGAACAACAATAGACTCCACAAGTTTAAGAACTGTAAAATATTTTGCAATGGAGATAATGAAGATGATTAATAATGTCTATGAGAGTTTTGTGCTCTCATTGCCGGTCTCAAGTCTGAATGAAGTAGGAACGTTGTGTCAGGTTGACAGCCGGCATGGAACTTCTGCCACAACTTTTATCATGGATCTTGACAATAAAGAAAAGAGTTGAGAACCTATGGTTTAATTGAGGATATGGTATATGACATAGTTAAATTAAGGATATGCACCATGGTTTTGGTAGCGTCACCCCGTAGAAATTCTGGCAATGCCGAATTACTAATCATGTTGTGCACCATGACCTATAGGGTCCGGTTGCACCTTTCAGCCACATAATTTTACTTTAGTATCTCAGGCACTTGTGTTAGGTGATGTTGCTACAATCCTCTAAGTATTCTATAAAACTCAAATGCTTCTAGAGTAACCAATTTACTATATATAAGGTATTGGTACTTATAGTGAGAGCAATCATCTATAAGGGGATAAAAAATACTTGTGCCCATTTTAAGATGTAGCAAAGAACAATTTGCAAATGTCTATATGTATCACATATAAGAGTCTTGCGCTTTTGGTAGAACCCTTCTTTTATCTTAATTTGCTTACCCTTAATGCATTCAATAAAGACCCTAAAGTCCATAAAGTTCAGAGAATGAAGAATTCCTTATCACATAAGCCTTTTCATCCTTTCCATGAGAGAAATAGCTTAGTCCCATTTGTCACGGTGTGGAAGAATTTTCATTTTATTTCTTGCTTAGTATCACTCCTATTTCCATGCAAAGAACTGATGTTGTAGACGTATGAGTCACTCCAATCATATTCAAATCATAAGAAATACCGAGCTTTTCCATTTCCAGATTAAAAACACAAGCATATTTGTCTAAACAAGAAATATAAACTAAATTATGTCTTATGTAAATCACGCAAATAGTGTTTTTTATATTCCAAATATAACCTGACTCTAACGTGTGCTTGTATCCAAGTAGTTTGTTTAATTTTTTTCATTCCTAGTGTCCTCGTCTCTAAGTTACAAGATGTGCACTCTTGTATCCAAGTATTTTGTTTCATTTTTTTTTATTCCTATCGTGATCTTGTCTCTAAGTTACAAGATGTGCACTATGTAATATTACCATGTACTGAGCCCCTCTCTCTCTCTCTCTTAAACACACGATTAGCTCGTTCAATGTTCATTTCTCATTTTAAGTGTTACAGTGATGCGGACATTAGTGGTGCACCCTTTAGAGTGTACTAGAGGAGGAGGCATTTCCAACAGAGTACTGGAGCGGAAGAGTTAATGTGGATAGTCCATCGAACCCATTTTCTGATGCGTTACGAGTGCAGGAGGGACATGACCACACTCTGACCGCAGTCCCATGGGGTGGATTTCACACCTTGTCGCACGGATGTTTTAGTTTTAGTCGTCTTGTTGTTCTTTTCCTTGTTTTCAAGGGCTTTATTGCACTTTTTTTTTTGTTTGTCTTTTTGTTATTTTCTTATTTTCAGAGGCTTTAGTACACTTTTTGTTTTTCTGTGGCTTATATACATTGTGAGAAACTTTATTTTATTTAGTGAATAAATGAGAACTCATATGTTTTCTTCATCTTTTACCAAAGAGAGTAGGATTTCAGGATTGACCCTTGGGTGTTGAGGATTCTACCTTGATTTCAAATTTCCTTTCTTTCTAGATCTTTGAGGTGCAAAAAAGGACCTGTACTCTCTTTTACCAAAGAGATTAGCCGTCTTCTTTTATTCGATGCCTTAAAATTTGTACTCTCTTTCGTCTTGAACCAATCTATTCTTCATCTCTTTCGTTCCTGTCTATATTTTCCTTTTGTTTGAATGGAAAAGATAGATGGCTAGTCAGGAGAATCGGATCCGAACTTGACTGTAGACTGGTCATATCCCTAGGTCCTTTTTTATTGTTTACATAATTTTATGCTAAGGGGCATGATCCTGACGGACTGATTTCATCTATGTGTTGAGATTTAATTAATTGATGTGATTGATAACAATTAGTTAATTAATTTTATTATTTGAATCTATTCAACCTAATTATACATGTATCTATGGTTACGCCATCACATGTCCCTGCATCATACAATTGATTTAAAATGGACTAAAATGAGGGAGAGAGAGAGTTCATAACGAGAAAGATTAAGAGTTCATCTTCTATCATTAGTCCTAATTATACGAATTTTTGAAACCACATTAGACAACTCAACGATGTACTCACGTATATTTTCATGGCCATTTTAAGATGCACTAGTCAGTTTGTATAGAAGTGAATTTGTCTTTGCTTTATCTAATTTTTAAAATTGGTTTCTAATTTCAGTCAGGAATTTCTTAGTATTGTCAGTGTTCGGTACGACACTCTTCATCTCAGAAATCAAGTGTTTTATAATGTTGAGGCACATTTTGTTAGATTTGACCCAAGTCCTGCAATGTGCAATCTTTGATTTCAAATTGGAGTATATATTTTAGGAGGTTCCTTCTCTTTTAAGGCAAGGTTCAAGTCCATGCAAGCCACTAGTTAGTTCTAGTTAAGGACGGTATGACATTGTATTGAGTTGAACTGTTGAAAAGGTTCATAGTTGAATGTACAAAATGGAAATACTCATATATATTAATAGATATGTCTCTATTTAAGAAATGCATGAATATAAACTAAAAATGAAGCATTGCACTATCATTCAATTAATTGGAGCCTTCAATCTGTTTACTTAGGATGATAATGAGCCTACTTTATTAATTTTAGCAAGAGCGTATCATCATAACCCTTTTTTAAGGCGGCAGCTTCAACAGTCAACACACAAGTGACTCTAATGAACATGAAACTAATTAATGCTGATTACATAAATCTAAGATGTTTAACACCTTTAGGTGAGGTGGATCTTTAAATTTTATATCACTAGCAGTGTTTTAAATAGCTATACTATATAACATGTAGCTTACGATACGCAGTGTAGCTTAGCCTTAATGCTATGTAGTCGCATGTAACCTTCGCTACATGATAATTTGCATACGCTGCACATTGCGTAGACTACGCTACACACTATGTAGCTCGCATTAACATTAAAATCAATTAATGTTTTCAATGATTTATTACATTTTTCGATGCTTGTAGTAAAATGATATAAGTAATAGTATTAAATAAGTTTCGTTGCTGTTTTTTTTACCTTTATACTTTATCATTGCCATTTCCTATTACTTTAAGTTGTGTTTGGTTGCACCAAATATCATAAAATTTTGTTAAATTTCATGATTAATCAATCTAATTTGGTGTAGAATAATATGAATTGGTGTAACCTTGATTAAAAATCCAGAGGTAGCGTGTAGTTTACACAACAAGCTATGCCTCACGCTTTAGAGGTGAAGGCTATGCTACATGCTATTCACTATTTAAAACACTGATTACTTGCACCAATAACTCCACCCCTCTTGTGACCTGCCAAACTATCATTCCTCTTTGTTCTGATCACCATTCACTATGGACATGAATGCAACCTCATGCAATCCTCAGAACATATAAACAATCATTGAATTCCACACACATGAGTCTAAAATTGGAAATTTTCATCAATTGAGGTCCACTTTGGTGGTTAGCATAACTAGTTCCAACCTTTGGATTTTAGGCTCAAGGATTGCAACGTGATCTTGCTCTCATCGGACCACTTCAAAGATGTCTGATTTTGGCACAAGGTATGGCCATTGTTGGTCATTGATGGGTGAGAGAACTTTGTCTAAAATAGTTCAAAATTTGGGCCTAATAAAGGCTTGATATACATACAAGAGAATTGTGATCCGATCTGAAAATGTCCCTGCATTAATCGCCCCTGGTGAGGAGTCTCGAACATGAGACCTCCCGCTCTAATACCACTTTGATGTAGGACAATTAACCACTTGCTTTAAAAGCTTGAATTGATAGATCGTGGTGAATCAATTCCTTTATCTCACAGCCTAGGCGCCACATCCATGGGTTAGGACCTTGTCTGAACCCTCCTCGTGGGCCCCACTTCACATGGGTTCCGCTTCACACGAGCCACCCGCCTCACACGGGCCACCTGCCTCACACAGGCCGCCCACTTTGAGTGTGCCCCTGCATCCGTGTGAAAATGCCCCTGCATTACTCCACATGTCGATCTAGTGGTTTGAAGGTTGTGGGGTTCATCCCTCATCAAACTAGGGGTGGGTCCCATATTCTAGAGTAGTCAGGTAGCCCTAATTTGTGAATGGATCAATAGGTTTGGCAATGGGCTTGAATCCAACCCTAAACCATTAAAGCCAAAAACCTTTTTTTCTCAAACCACAACAAAACCCTAATCCTTACCCAACTTGGTTGCTGGGCTAGGAATCCAGAGATGTCATGCTTGGCATTGTCTTCAGATTTCAAGAATGTCGATTTCGACGATGATTTTGGCAGCCTCCGTCGGTTTCCAAACATTGCCGTCATCGGTAATGGTGAGGAACTATGAGAATATAGGTGATTTAGAAAGGGATTTTCATGGGGCAACTCAGCAAGTTCCGACAACAGACAATCAGAATTCCATGGATGCCGGTACGTGCGCCAACCCAGGGGATGCGGATTGTGTCTCGTCCCTTCCTACGCAGACCCGGTGAAGGTAGGGGCTTTGTGGTGCCCATTGTTTTGTATGTGTTTTATCCTCGCCGTGTACCCATTTTGACAAAAATATTTTAGGGTATGAACCTAAAAATAGGCAAATCCAAGGCTTAAATGGACCACCCGTCGAGGATTAAATTCTTATATTAAAAACTTATTGGGAGCCACAAAAGTTTCGATCAAGCTTATCTTTGTGTTTCTTCCCTTCATCCAGGTCTATGTGGCCTTATGAACAGGTTGGATGACAAACAAACATCACGGTGGGCCCTAGGAAGGTTTCAACGGTGGGCGTCATTATCAGTACTACTTGTGGTTTGGTCCACTTGAGCCTTGGATCTGCTTCCTTTTGTGGCTCATGCCCTAAAATGATCTATCAAAATGGATGGATGGCGTGGATCAAACACATACATCATGGTGGGGGTCCACAGAGCTCATACTTGCACTGAGTCCATACAGGCGGGGGCAGGATGCAATCCACATCTCGATATCAAGGAAGGTTGGCCAACGGTAAGATGTCCCCTTCCATTTAAAAAAAATATATTTGGTAGCTCGCTGTCGTGATGCCGCAGGTTCGCTGGTGACATTAAATGTAGCGCCCCGATTTCGTGTAGCCAATTATATGCACACCTAAACATATATATGTACCTCATGAAGAATACGGTTAAATCTTAAACATAATGAATCAATATAACTTGTTCACGATGGTGGAACACTGTCATGCTGCAATGGGCCACCATTACTCTACGTTTCTTCCTCCCCTTTATGCCTGAAAGCGGGGTTTTGTTCTCCAGCTTCCATGGCTGCTTTGCTGGCCATAGCTAACGATGACAGAAGCCTTGAGAGACTTAACACAATATCCGGCCTGAATTCACCGATCATGAGCTCCAGCGGTAAGCACAGCCAGTGTCGTTTTTCTTTTATTTGTTGCTGCTAATCTTGTCTTGGCCGGAGAGATGCCATGGCCCAACGATGGGCGACGGGTCTGGATGTGGTGAATAGAGGGTTTCCGCTCATTGAAAGTGATGTGTCCACTTCCTTTATCACCATGCTGCTGCTACTCGAATCAGACACCCAGATTTGGCTCTCAATGCATTTGGGTGGGTTTTGACAGATGTGAATGCCCGACAATGGGAAGATAAGAGATGAGTATTTTTTCTTTTTCTTTCTTTCTTTACCAAAATCAATGGCTAATATCTACTCCTGAAGTATGGGTAAGGCCCTGGTGCGGGTCTAACTAGAATTTTATAACTGCATTATTTGCAACTGAAATTTCAAGGCCGGCCGTCAAGTGAGACCCTTCGTCCATTTGTTTTCATATGGGTATACTTGTATTGAAACTAATAGCCCAAGTATATAAGGCATTTGTCCTTAATCAAGTTTGATTTTCATGGATTGCATCGATCGTAGCTTCTATGGGACTACCTGTATGCTCAATACAAATATCCAACGGTCAATAGGTCTGATAAATCTGAACCATTGATCATGTAAGGCCTACCTAATAGAAGTCTTACAAGATAGTGTACAGATAAAACCCATATAGGACAAATTAAGAGAAAGAAATATCATTTTCAAGTAAACTAAGACCCACCTAGGTTTCCATACTTATGGAAATACCATTGAATCTATTTAATGAGCTAATAAAATTGTGAGTTTGAAAAACTACCAAGATTGCGTATGCGACTTTTCCTTAAGGTTAATGGATAATCAAAACTGCCACCCCTCCTGTTATCACTGTTGTGGATGGGCCATAGCCTGTTAGTTACAGGAAATGAATAGGTTTCAAATCTTGATGTGGGCAGATGAATGTGGATGGTTGAAAGGACAATTTTCAATTCTAGATGTTCTACTCCACAAAATGGTCAGGATCCTCCTTTTAGAGCAATTATTGGGTCCTTTCCCATCAGTGACACCCAAAAATATAAAATGATTCCAATCATCAAACCACTCTCTATGTGGGACCCATAATGTAGGCGCCCCAATTAATACACCTAATGGAATGGACTTGTTTTTAATTCATTGCCTGTTGTGAGCCTTGTGATCTATGCTGTTAACATTCACATTGATCTTGTTTTTCAGGATTGTTAGTATCAATTTATTGTCTGGAAACATCCCAAAGGAACTTGGAAATCTTAGAAATCTAACCTCCTTGTAAGATATCCTTAGTTCTTAATACAAATACACAGTTAATTTAGTTAGTTAACTTTTAGTTAATTTAAGTTGTATGTTGGCTATGATAATTGCAAGGAATTGTTCATTGGTCTAGTGTAATCACTGACACTAATTTTCTGTGCAAGCGTTTGTTATAGCCATCTGATCATGATTGAATGAGGTTTCACATTCGTATGTGGGGACTGCCATTCCAGACCCAAGAATGTGGCACCTGATAATGGACTTGGATCGCCTATCGTAGCACACAACACCAACGTCAGTACTGGGTGCTACTGGAAAAGCTGTGGACCCCACCATGATGTATGTGTTTTATCCATGCCGTCCATTCATTTTGCTAGCTCATTTTAGGGCGTGATCCCAAAATTGAGACATCCAAATCTCAGGTGGACCGCACCATAGGAAACAGTGGTGATTGAAAGCCCACCATTAAAAACTTCCTGGGGGCTACAAAAGTTTTGGATCAAGCTGATATTTGTGTTTTCGCTTCATGTGTGACCTAATCATCAGGTTGGATGACAAATAAACATTATAGAGGGTCCTAGGAAGTTTTTAATGGTAGGTGTTCAATCATCGTCGTTTCCTATGGTTTCACTTGAGATTTGGATCTGCCTCATTTTTGGGCTCATGCCCTAAATGAATTGGCAAAATGGATGGATGGCGTGGATAAAATACATACATCATGGGGGGGCCCACAAAGCTTTTCCAGTAGCACATTGTATTGATGTTGGTGTTGTGTGCTACATTAAGCAATCTGAGTCCACCAACAATGTGTCAATCATAACAATCACACTGTTGTTCAGTTTGCATGGTTTAGCAATAGTAGGTGATTGCATTGGAATGTTTTCCCCGTGTTGTGACTCAAGATCGTTGGTTTGTGTGGCCCCTTCGAGCGTACATGTGGAGATGGTCTAGTGGTTAGACCTCCATCTTCTCAATGCAATCATAAATGAGCTACGGTGATGTATCTTTAAAAAATGAACTTGACCTTTGATTTTTGGAGTTGATTGTGAGCTGTTAAAATTGATCTTTTCAATGTTCTAAATTCATCAGCATATATTGGCATCTTTCAATGCTTTACTGAGTCGTATGTTTAGGAAAGCCATAGCCACATGATGAGCCGAAGATTGGTCAAGTACATGCATGGGGCTCATTCCTGATTTTCCGACATCCCCATAGTGCCATTGCAGGTGGGTATTTGATCAATTATCCTGTCTGGTTTTGGAATGTGACTCAGTTCCAGATCAAAAGTGAGTCGATATGCCTGGAACGAGTCAAAACCTAAAACAGGCCACTCAAAATACCTGAAATTGGCATTGACACGGATCATTCAAGACCAATTTGAGTTGATCCAGACAAGTTAGCTTCATCTGATAGTTAAAACCCCTGAGTTGACATGGCATTTTTTATTGCCTGACTTTGCTTTTATCATCTTGGTTAAATTATTCTGATTTTCCATTCTTTTACAGGTTCTTGGGCACCAATAGTTTTAATGGGTCACTCCCTCCAGAGATGGGGAATTTAGTAAAGCTGCAACATCTGTAAGTTCTTATCATATCTTTAATCTAGTGTGTAACACAGCCTGTCTATATGAGTAAGATCCAATCCATCCATTAGGTGGGCCCTCATGTAAATAACCTGTTAAAAAATTAGTCCGGTCAACTCATCGGGTGGGCCACAATGTACAATGTTAATGGACAGCTAAAGAAAGTTGTTTTAGCGATCTAATTGTTCAGTACACAGAGACATTGTTGGGTTTTCATTCATGCCATATCAAACAAGGCTAAAGCTAATCTAAGAACATGATTTAGATTCATAAACAAGAAGAAGAAGATAGAAGGAGAAGAACTTCTGCTGTTTAAATCTTTTACCACAACCCTTTCTCAAGAGCTTTGGCCTCCAAGCATTGATCACCCCATCTTCTCAAAGCAGGTGGCGCACTCTACACGTTCATACGTGTACATGATCAGGTGCAATCAATTCAAACAAGGTTAAAGCTAATCTAAAAACATAATTTAAATTCATAAGTAGAAGGAGAAGAACTTCGACACTTTGAATCCTTTACCATAAATCTTTCTCAAGGGCACAAAACCTAACAGGCCCAGCTAATGAGTGTGCCTCCCTGATTTTGGGCGATGGCTGCTAGGTGTGGGGATTGTCATGAATCACAAGACCTTCCGCTCTGATACCATGTCAAATCGCCACTTTCTCTAAAAGCTCGAGCTATTAGAGGATGGTGTATCAATGTATATCAAGTGACCTTAACACTCCAACACTGATCAGCTGCTAGGGTGGTAATCTGCCATACTTGACTATCATTTAATATACAAAAGGCTGTTTGTGACATTGTCTCACATTGTAGCGCAATGCGGGTGTTTCTGTGCAGGATCACTACTGCTTGAGTGGCACACGAATTGAGGTTGTTTACACGATACAAGAGAAAGCACACATGGGCCATCCCTGTCCTCTTCTTATTAATATAATAAAGCCCTAACACAAAAAGAATGGTACTCCTCAGGAGTACACACATAACCAACACACACATACACCCATTATTTCTCATTAATTCCAACATGACACAAGAATATGCTCCTAGTGCTGGATTTGTGGTGGGAGAAAATAAAAATGTGAAGAGAGGAAACGAAAGAGAATGAAGGGGAAAAAAGAAGAAGAAAAGGTCTTATTCCAATTCTTGCTTGATACCATGTTTTCATGATTAAAGAGAAGATAGAGAGAAAAGAGAGAAAAAAGAGAAGAATGGGGAGAAAACAAGAGATAACACACATGGGGCGTGCAAGAAGAATGGAGAGAAAACGAGAGATAACACATGGAACGTGCTTCTCCTCTTATTATCAATATATTGAAGCCCTAATACAAGCAATGTTTTAAACATTGACGATATCGGCCGATATAACCCACGATATATCTTGTATCCCACTTGTGCGATACGAAATGCACAGGTAGTGCTAATATATCCCACATGTTGGATCCGATAAGCATTTTCGGTTTTCGATCTTTTTTTTTTTTTTTTTTTGTTGAAATTATGTTAAATCAGTGTCAAATGGTTACAAATCCATTGTTTTTATTTATTTATAAATTTAATTTTTCTTCAAGCAGCTGTCAATTGAGACTAATTTCGAAGCATTTATGAGTGTTTGATGAAATTATTATCACATACACTCTAATTTCAAAATTTGAGCGTTGGTGGTCCAATTTGGGAAAATCGGGGAAAAATTGAAATTTCCCCATTTTCTCCAAAATTGCTTGCAATGTTGCACTCCAAAGATGAAATCAAGCATGTATGTGGGCTGATCTACTGATTTGTTAAGTCCTTGTCAATTTTTTTTAAATTAAAATATTTTTTAATTAAAAATTAATAAAATATATATTTTTTTTCTTGAAAGTTCCCTTCAGCCAGCTGTCAATTGACACTAATTTCGAAGTATTTAATGAAATGATCATTATATAAACTCTAAATGTTATGCATTCAGTTTGAATGTAGTTGCTTTAGTTCAGTTAGACAACACATAGCTTATGACCCTATACAAAGGAAACCTATTATGTGTACTTCTTTTTTGAGATGTTATGATTTAAAAGTATGTGTCGTTTTTAACAATCCCTGAAGTTTCATTGAAAAATTCAATCATTTTCCCTATGTTTCTCCATGTTTCCCAAAAAGTGCGATAAATTACTCGATACAAAAGATACATCTCATGCGATAACCGATACGTATCTGTATACATAACAAAATACCAATTTTTCGAACACTAAATACAAGGGAAAAAAGAAGAAAGAATGGTATTCCTCAGGAGTACACACATAAACGACACACACTTAAACCCATTATTTATTATTATTTCCCACAGAGGTCGTACTGCAAGGAAAGTGTATGGATGATGCAAGTTTTTTTGTTTGTTTTTGCATTGGCCCACAACCAGTCTACAGCTAGATACTTCCATGGCCTGACCCGTCATATCTGATTGTTGTATCAAAGCATTGTCTGGTATCTGGGCATCATGATCAACAAGGTACTGTGTATAGCTAAATGATCAAAATCAAATCGGATATTAAAGTGATCAAACAGTCAGGCCCTGCCAACCACTGAAAATTGGTTACATAAATGAATTACCTAGTTTAAGCTATCTACTTGAAGTTCACTAGATCTGTAGCAAATGAAATGTACAAAGCAAATTGACTATGAACTTAGATTACCATTGATGGGCCCAACTGTCAAATCACCATCATTTTCTGATCTGATGGTGGTAGGTCTACTATACATTAACAATCCGTTATACACTATTGACCAGCACGTTTTTTTTCCCCTTGTCATGCCAACCACTATTTGCCTTTTGGGTGTGATGGATTTCTAACCATTGGTTCATGTAAGCTTCAACAGTAACATGGACAGTATCGGTGTGAGTGGTCCAATTCCTTCGACATTTGCCAATCTGGTAAACTTGGAGGGTCTGTAAGTCTTTTTTTCCTACCCTCTTCATTTGCTTCCAAGCAATGAAAATTTTGACTGCCTTGAATGTTATTTTACATTGTAAAGCTGTTGTGTTCTCAGGTGGGCCTTTGATAATGAGCTCACGGGTATGATACCTGACTTCATAGGGAATTGGACAAAGCTTAAATATTTGTAAGCTAATATAATGAGATTTGCTCGTTTTCCTTCCTCAATTGAATCTTCTCTAATTTATGGGATAGGTTTGTAATCAAACCGGTTAATACATTGGGCCTGAAAGTTAAGAACAGGTTGAAAGTTCAACCTGGCCCTGCACTGTGCCTCTGGTGGGGCCTCGATCGAGAAAGTTGTCAGACCTGGGTCTGGGCTTGGTTGGTTTACTTATCAGATCTAAAATTCAGGCCCATGGCCGTCAACCGTGATTTTAAAATTGGTTTTGGATTGGGACGCACCCAGAGACTGAAACTGGTATGACTTGCCCTAACTTGTTCTGACTCGGTTTGGTTTCTGAGAGTGATTCTCCCAATGACTTGTATTGTTCTCCACTAATACTTAGCTGGAGTTGACCTGATATTGGATGATATTTAGAATCATGCAACAAGCAGGCCTATTAATGCCGCTGGATTGAGCCTGTGTTTCATATCAGTCCTACCCGGTTGGACCCACTCCAGATCATCCATGATTAGAGTCCTAGTTGAAGCATGTCTTGCACAAGTCCCTTGTAGATTTAGTTTTATCCAATTAATAGATTCTTATCTCAATAGGATGGAAGAGGTAGTAGGATTCTTATGTTTGTTTTTCTAAAGCTCTATAAGTGGGTGTAATCTCTAGATTGTTAGTAGTTGATTTTGAATGAATTTTAATGTTAATGGAAGGTTAAGTTCTTCTTCCTGATATTCCTGCAATGTCAAGTCCGTTGTTGATGGGTTGTGTCACGTAGACCCTCCTGAGTTGCTCATGGGTCCACCCAAAGTATGCCTTGACTATCAGTTGACGAGACACTTGCAGGACAGCCAGTTATCCCCTTTTGTATCACCGTTGCAAACATTGCCACACTGATTTGTTGTTGTTTTCCGTCACCCTTGCAACTACCTGCACATTATCATTTCTACCCGAATAGACCATGGCACCTATAAATCAGGCTTATGACTGGCCCATTAATTTTTCTTCAATCACGCCAATTCATTGTTTGCTTGAGAAATTTAACTGGTAAATGCTTATGTAGGCGCTTGCATGGGAATGCTTTCCAAGGTCCGATACCTTCAAGTTTGTCCAGTTTGGCATCCCTAACTGATTTGTAAGTATTTGTGTTTCTTCTTCAATTATCATTGCATTTGTTTAATTTTCTATCCAATGATCGCATAGGCGAATTGGTGAAATAATGAGCGGAAGCTCATCTTTGGCATTTATCAAGGGCATGAGGAACATAACCGTTTTGTAAGTAATCATGGTACCTATATATGTATTAATGGTAATTTTCTAATTTATCGTTGTTCTTGTTATTGTGATATAATTGATTTTTTTTTTCCTTGGAGAATCTTGAGAAACAGTAAGATTTCAGATTCAATTCCACTTGACATGGTAGAGTACCAATTGTTAAAGCATCTGTAAGTTGTTCACATCATAATCTCCTATATTTGCATAGGGGTTGGGCCTAGGGCTGTCAATGGGCCAGGCTGGGCTGGGCTTCATGCTACCCAGTCTCAACCCAAAATTCTCTAGGCTAGCACAAGCCTGGACCATGTACGAATGGTAATAGTAATAAAATCGAAATAGTTGTCCATGCCTATGTGGCTTTGAACAGCTGACTATGTAAAAGTAAAATGGAGATATAAAAACTCAAATGGGAATGTCTAGTTATTTCAGTTGAAGTTAAATTGAACAAAATTGTAATTCCAATTCAAGTCAATAATGCACTTATATCACCCATGTTCATTACTACATACATGACCCAGAAGGCCAAAATATCATTTTGAGAAACTTGGGTGAGTGTTTCTTGTGGGCTCCAGCCTCTATCCCTCTTATCTCACACGT